>NC_068984.1:139033182-139034895 GCF_001194135.2 Octopus bimaculoides | reverse complement strand
GCAACGCTCTTACTTGGCTTGCCGGGTCTTATATGACGGGATTCTCTCAGTTTCCGTCTACCAAATCCACTCACAAGTTTTTAGTCGGCTCGAGGTTATAGTAGAAGACAACCATGTGGTTGGTAAGCAAGCTACTTACCACGTAGCCATTCCTGCGCCTATATATATATATATAAAATTTTAATTAAGGTACTCAGAAACCTGGATGTTTGTACATTTACAGATTTTTATTAATGTCACATATTAAATGAAGCGCTTTTCACCTAGTCGTGTAGGTTTTTCAAACAATTTGAAACAATATATATCTATATATTTATATATATATACGATGGACTTTTTCATTTTCTGTCTACAAAATCTACTCACAAGGCTTTCGTCAGTCCGAGGCTATAGTAGAAGACACTTGCCCAAGGTGCCATGCAATGGGACTGAACCCTGAACCATGTGGTTAGGAAGCAAGCTTCTTACTACACAGCCACGTCTGTGCAATTTCATCGTATTCCTTACTTTTCTCTTTATCTCTGCTTTATCATATTTCGACCATTGTCTCCATTCCACTCACCTTTATCTGTTTTTTTACTTACCTGATAAATTTCATCTCCTCTACCATTCTTCAATTTTCTTAGCTACCATCGGTCTAATCTTCGAAAAGTCTCCCATCTTCATCAGTACCCACATTCTCTACCAGAGTATCTGCTAGTTCTTCTTTTTTTCTCTTTTTCCTTTCTCCAACAATTCCGAAATTACATTAACACCTCCGAATAACAATGTGTTGCTATCTTTAATGTATTCCCATGAAATCTTATCAGTAACACTATTTATTGCTGATGATGTTTTTTTTTCTTGAAACTTGTTTCGATCCACAGTCCTCAGATTACTACTACTACTACTACTACTACTACTACTACTACTACTACTACTACTACTACTACTACTACTACTATTACTATTATTATTATTATTGTTATTATTTCTGTTGTATTGTTGTGTATCTCTTGCTGGCTAGAAAGCAGTTGTCGCTGTTGTTGTTATCATTATCATTATTATTATTATTATTATTATTATTATTATTATTATTATTATTATTGAATTGTCCATCAAAAGACATCTCACTTGGTGGGCTTCTGGCCTCCAGCAGCTTTTTTCGTGCAAATATCTCTACAGCTAATTCCTTTCTTTCAACTATTTCCGTAAAACATGAGATATTCAATAAATCCGCTTTTGTTTCTTCATTCATCGTCTGTTTTCATGCGTTTCTTCTCCTATTTCTCTCCTATTGTTATTTCACAACTTCTTTATTTCCAATTCTTATTTCTGTTCTATCATTTATTTATCTGCAAAAATTAAATAATTCATTCATAAGAATATCTGCAAAACGTTGAACAAATGCAATAACACATATTAAGCATATCCGACAAAAACAACGGTGACAACTATGATCACGGGTGGGAGTAATAAAGATGATGATAATGAAAACTATAATGATGATGATGATAGAATTGAAGGGACGCTGGTGGATGTATGATGATGGGGATGATAATATTGATGAGGAAGTCCAATAGTAGTAATACCAGCATCAACAAGTACTTCAACAAATTATAAGTGTGTGAGAGAGAGAGAGTGTCTATCTATCTATCTATCTATCTATCTATCTATCTATCTATCTATCTATCTATCTATCTATCTATCTATCTGTCTGTGTGTCCATATATA
>NC_068984.1:139024755-139032782 GCF_001194135.2 Octopus bimaculoides | reverse complement strand
ATATATACTTTATTAATAAAGCTGCAAAAACATCACAAAATCTGTTACTCGTTTCCGTTCGTCGGACAGTTTTGGCTTCCGTCCGACGAACAGTAACGTGAAACTCTGAGTAACACTTTTTGTGATGTCTTTGCTGCTTTATTAATAAAGCATATTACACTGCCTCCAGTATTCCAGTTCTATTTTTTTTACCTTGTTTCCCATTTCTACTTTGCTATACGAACACAAAGGAAATCCTGCAGTAAATCCTGCAGCATACACCTCCATACTTCTGTTGAAATCACGTGCCCGAATACTGTGAACGAGCTTCAAATAGCATACTGCAAGGTGTATACCTGAAAGTACTTAAGTGCTGTCTCGAACGGAAAAAAAATGGGATTAATACGGTAAACTATTTCGTCGGAAATTCAAATTACTCTGCCAATTGGATATTCGCGGGCTAATGTCACGAATGTTTTTTTTTGTTTGTGTGCGTGTGTGTGTGTGTGTGTGTGTGTGTGTGCACATGCGTTCTATTGATTGGTAGCATTGACAAAAGATAGGCCCTTCTGTAGTTTTACCAACAGTGTGGAAGAATCCTAACAGCATCCGGAAAAAAACGATTTGCAGTATTACTTCTGACTCTTTACGTTCTGATTTCAAATCGCGATTTGAGTTTCATTATTTTTGCACCAACGGTCTAGGAAGAGTTAACGAACATAGATACGTAACGGACAGAGAAACATCACTCAGATTTATATTAAGAAGAGATGTAATGCATATGTGTTTGTGCGAGTGTTTGTGAGCGTACAAAATGAGCTTCCACACAGTTTCTGTCTATCAAATTAACTCATGAGGCATTGGTCAGCCTGGTACTAAATAGAAGATACTCGCCCAGGGTAACGCGCAATGGTGCCGAACCCGAAACCACCTGGTTGCGAAATGAACTGCTTTACCATGCAGCCCATGCCGACAAACAATTTGCTCAATGTTTCTATTGCTTTGAACGTTTTTGATGTTTATGTTTACTTACACTGTTTTTCCTCTTACTATTATGGTTTAGAGTTTTTCCCACAAATTGTCTTATCAAACCCTACGATATATGATGACATAATAGCATTGACGGCAGTAGGCTAAACTATCACTCTACTAGCTTTTGTAGCCATGGTTTCAAAACTTCTGTCAGTTTCACTTGGTACGCACAAAAGCGACATATTTTGCACCAATTTTCTCTTCTCTCCGTCGTGCTGTCCTTTTTCTTCTCATTCTCTCTTCCTTTCTCTCTTACGTTTTTTCTTTCTTTTTCTTCCTCTCTCTTTCTCTCTCCTCTCCCTCTCTCTTTCTTTCTTTTTCTCTCTATCTGTCCCCTTTCTCTCTCTTCCATTTCTCTGCACTGAATATTATTATTCCTTGACAAGAATCCGTATTTTATCAGGAATATATGACTACGATGTATTTTAATGTACAAAGTCTAAAACTAATGATTCCCTTGAGTAGAGGAATCACAAAAAGAGAAAATAGCACAGACAGGTATCAGTTTAGATTCTTAAAAGAGTTGTCAATAAAAATCAACAAAACTAAACACCCAGTCGAACAAAACAAAACAATAATTTTCTTTGAAAAGTTAGAACAAGAATGCAGTGTCATTTCATTATCAGAAATAACTGCAACAACAACAAAAACAGCAGTAGCAGCAATAACAGGAAATTACCAGAGGTGAGGTTATGGCTGATTATAAACCTATATATCAAATTCTATATTTATAAGGTATAAAACAAATCAGATGACTAAAAATTTGCCGGGAAGGGCCTACTCTTTATCACCAGTAAGGGATTACAAGTATTTCAGATTATCCCACAAGTCTTGTCGCTTTTCAGGCCGTACCTGTTGAAACATACTCAAACACGTTTAAACAAGATCTTTTCATAAGTGTATTTTTTTTTTTTTTTTTTGGTTGGCACTCCGTCGCTTACGACGTCCAGGGTTCCAATTGATCCGATCAACGGAACAGCCTGCTCGTGAAATTAACGTGCAAGTGGCTGAGCACTCCGCAGACACGTGTACCCCTTAACGTAGTTATCGAGGGGAGATTCAGCGTGATACAGACTGTGACAAGGCTGACCCTTTGAAATACAGGTACTACAGAAACAGGGAGAAAGAGTGAGAGAAATTTGTGGTGGAAGAGTACAGCAGGATTCGCCACCACCACCCCTGCCGGAGCCTCGTGGAGCTTTAGGTGTTTTCGCTCAATAAACACTCACAACGACCGGTCTGGGAATCGAAACCGCAATCCAACGACCGCGAGTCCGCTGCCCTAACCACTGGGCCATTGCGCCTCCACCATAGGTATATAAATAGCATTGAACAAGAAAAGCATCAGTTAGATAGATTCTACCTTCAGATAGATAGATTCAGACACACAAATAATAACTTGTTGCTTTAATAGCCCCTCGGAGGTCACAGAAGAACACCTTAGAGACGTCATGCTTTACGAGTATACAAAAGGCAACAATGCAACAAATGCTGTAAAAATGTGCAAGAAATGTTCGCAAGCGCCAACGATGATTCCATAAATGTAAACAAGGCGACTTTAGCTTGGAGGAGGACCGCTGCTCTGGGTGCCCTATCTCTTTTGATAATGATGTGTTAAATACAGCTACTGGAAAAATCAATATGCAACTGTTGAAGAGTTAGCAGAAAAGGTTAATTCGTCGTCATCACCTATCTATCGCAATTTACAAGTACTTGAAATCGTGTCTAAACTTGCCAAATGAGTTCCACGTGAACTGAGTGGTAACAATTGAAAATAACGTGTCAATATCAGCATTGCTCTTTATTCACGTGAGAGAAAAAAACTCCTCCAATTTTTTAGCAGGCTAGTGACCGGTGATGAAGGGTGGATACACTATAAGGTGGATACACTATGGCGGCGAGCTGGCAGAAACGTTAGCATGCCGGGCGAAATGCTTAGCGGTATTTCCTCTGCTGCTACGTTCTGAGTTCAAATTTCGCTGAGGTCGACTTTGCCTTTCATCCTTTCGGGGTCGATTAAATAGGTACCAGTTACGCACTGGGGTCGATATAATCGACTTAATCCGTTTGTCTGTCCTTATTTGTCCTCCCTGTGTGTAGCCCCTTGTGGGTAGTAAAGAAATAACACTATAAAATTGTTAAACCACGACATCAATGGCTTCAACCAGGAGAACAATCAAGACCGCATTCAAAACAAGATATTCATCCACGGAAAATTTTGTTCAACGTTTAGTGGGACACGTTTGGTGTGATACACTTTGAAACCTTGCACCAAAACTAGACAAACTGAATGAAAAACAGAAAGAAGATGCTCTCTCGTCAATCGAAATGGTGTGATTGTCCATCATGTCTATACCAGACCTCTTAATGCAAGATTCACAGATGCCAAGATTGAGGAGCGAGGTTGGAGAAGGCTTCCACATCTGTATTCTCTTGATCTTGTTTCTTCGGATTATCATTTATTCCGAAGCTTGCAAAGTTTTAATGATGGAAAAGAATACAATTCCTTAGAGGCACTTGAAACGGACTTTCAAGAGTTTTTCTCTCCTAAGTCAACTGATTTCTATAGGAACGGTATAAGAAAAAACCTTTTACAGTTTTGGAAGAATATTATTGGTTCAGATGGGAAATATAGAGTTGATTAAATTGGTACCTTATTTGCTTTTTTTTATTTCTTCAAAGCCTATTACAAAACAACGACATTAATTATGGGATAATCTGATATATTAGATGTACAATCATATTGTACGGATTAAGTCATAATACATGGGGTGCAAAAAGGCGTCGAGAACATGCCCAGATAATTTTATTTAAAATACTGCTTGGATTTTCCAAAATATGCTAGTGTGGACATGGTGCAACTACAGTGGCTTAAATAGATCTTACTGAATAAAGTTTTCATACGATCAGCGGACATAAATTGTATATGGTATCCACAATTAAAAACGGTCGGCAACAGAGGCTTCAAAGTTGTGATCAACGTGGTTGATTTAGATAGGGTTTTTTCATAGAAGCCCGACTAAACGGTGAATACTACCTCCTTCCCGGTGTGAAAAAACTCCAGAAACCAGTTAAGGGATGTAGTTAAACAGCAGTTGGTGTTTGACGAACAACAAGTGGTGTTGGGCTGCTTTAAAGAAAGCGCTAAGGTCAAAATTCATGGTTATTTATGAAATGCTAGTTATAGAGAGAAATATATCAGAGGTGTGAGATAGCTAGCAATCTAAACAATGTGATTAGAGAAGATCCTTGACCATTTCTTCAATGCAAAACATGAAGGCTGCGTTTGTAAAGTAAAGAATCCATCACTAAAGCAAAAGCGAACGAAAAGTGTTCGTTCTCTTTGCCGTGCTAGATGTCGGGCTGTTATTTCGAAAGTTAGAATTTTTAAACTGTATCGATTTCAGGCTGCAATTCAGAAGAATTGCATCACCACATGTAGAATGTTATCGTAACTGTGATGAACACTACGGAAGTGGAAGTGGTCGAGACCATTTTAAAGGAATACAACGAGTGCTCAATAAATGTTTAGCAGTAAGTTAAAATGTTTCGAGTTGCGTTATCAGTTTACTGACAAAATAAATAAGGAATTGTTAAATACCAAGGCAACTAGATTTTAATGTAATTTTTGCAAGATTTAAATTTATCCCTACAGACTAAGACTAGTCGCATCGAATACTAGTAACCTGGCGATTAAATTGAAGGAAAAAAAGTAAATACCTCTCTTACAGAATTAATAGCTACATCATTAAATTTTTTAATGGGAGAATATCTTGGTTCTCAGTTCAGATTACGCACTGCAAAAAGTGCAGATAGCTTATTAGCATACTGAGACATGTAAGAAATTGTGATTGATAAATCCATGGTTTCTTATAATATGGTGAAGCTTTGAATATAAACTTTCCGTATAATAGACTGATATGGCAACCAAAATTCAATTCTGGCTAAAAGATTTGCGAACGAAAGCAATGAAACTAATTGTATTCATACGTGATCGTTACTATATATACCTTGAGTACTCCATAGGCAAAAGACGAGTGATATAATTAAATATATTTACGTTCGACGCATTGAAACGTAGGAGGCGCAGATAATAGAATCGTTGCATTTCTGACTGGTCAGTAAAGATTCGATGGATCGTATCTTGACGCCTACATTTGAGGATTCGTAAGCAAAATCGAAATCTAGCATTGATCTAGGCTACGAGCAGTGTATAAATTTTCTGGAACAATGAATCTCGAAACGCATCACACACAGCTATAATTAAGAGCATGCGAATAACGGGTTGAAAAAACTCTTGGATAGTAACATGTAGGTATTTCTGTGTGTGTAATTATAGTGCCTCACTTCAAATAGCAGAAGCACTGATTGTTGGGAGATTCAAGGCAGGAATTTCTCTTGGCACTAACTTTAACGTTTAGAGGTAAATGACTCTCCCACCATGACCTAATATTTTATGATAGGGAAATTGACTTGGCTGGGGAAAATCTCTAAAATTACTGCAGTTTTAGCAGGAGATATTCATACAGATACAGAACTTTTCCGAGTCATATAAACTCACCGGAGCGCTTTCTCCATTTCCGTGGTGCATAAATCCCCTCTGGACGGGACGCCAGACCGTGGCAGGATCACTCACTTTTTCGCCTGCTGAGTGAACTGGAGCAAAGTGAAATGAAGTCCGTAGCCCGGTCCAGGAATCGAAACTACAATCTTACGATCAGGAGTGCAACACTCTAACCACTAAGCCACGCGCCTCCACGAGTTAATCATAGCTCGATGATAATTTTCCACGTCATGTTAATAAAGTAACATAAAAATGAAATGAAACATGAAAATATAATTGCGTGGTTGCATCTCGAGTAAACAATTTATCTCAAGTATGGCTAGTATCATACAAGTCATCTTGATGGAAACAATCCGGATCCGGGCTTTTAATCTTGGGAAAATGTCGCAGAAACGAATGAACTGGCTCAGCCGAGAATGAAACATTGGTTGTTAGATTTAGCTTGATTTTGGGATTGATTTTCACCACACTTGAACTCTTCTGAACCTGAACATGAAAAAACAAAATCAATTTCAAGTTTCTTATTCTATCAATTCTTTCTGAAGTTATAAAAGCACCACAGTAATAGGTTTACGAAGCAGTAAACTTCCTCCACAAGTAAACAAAGTGTGTTGTTTTGCTTTATGACCAACATTAAGAATACTTTGGATTTAGTCTACTAAATCGTCTCTATTTTATCTTTGGTATTTACTTTTGGAAATATTGATTAATTAAAATGACATGCAATATTACGTCAGCTGGACTGAAAAATCAGTGACATAAAACAGAGACCAAGAAAACTCAAAGTGTTTAGAACAATCGGCTTTCATATACGCTAACTCTACTGGATTTATATAGAATAAAGTTCCTGTTTAAATAAACAACTAAAGATGGAAAATAATGGCTTTTAATGATATTTCGAAGCGCATTAGCCAAGCAAGTGAAACAAAATAGCCAACGAGGTTGCAAAATAGATATCACAACAGGTTTATATTGTGTTGAAGCAAAACCAAACAAACACTTACAGAGGAACTTTGGCAGTTATAGTGTGGGAAGAAGAGTAAAAGACCTCCTTTCTGACAGAAATTATCTGACCCTGTGAAAACACCAATACAGGGGTCGGCTAAATTGCTTCATTGTATTATAGTAAAGTTACATAAGCATCCTGGTAGGTGAAACAAGCGGTTACGTTTCTAGATTTATTTTTTCAAAGAATAACTGTAATGAATTTATCAATTATTTAATAGATATTTCTCTCTGCTTCAGCCAACCCTAACTCTCTTCTCTGGTGCATCTTCTTATCTCACTCATTTTCTATTAATTTTTACGAAGTTGTGTGTGAGCGTGTAAAAATGATTTGTTTATAAAGAGGAAAAAAAATCATACATGTTCACTTCCATAGGTATATAGGCATATATAGTTAGAATTAAGTTGTCAGTTTATGCGTGTAGGTATGTACATGAAAGGATATACTCAAAACCTCACTGAACAACTCTGAGATCAACCTCAACGCTTGGGAAACGTAAGTGGAAGATCGCCCTGCCTGGCGACGCTACAGCAACAGAGGTGTCTCCTCCTACGAACAGAGCAGGATCGCAGGGGCACAAAGATAACGCGAATTGCGCAAATCAAGAGTCCTAGTAGACAACCAGCCTTCAGTCCTAGCAGACTACCAGTGCTTGACCTGCGTCAGAGCCTTCCAAACACACAACATACTAATCGACCACAGTCGGACGCACCATGTCCACTCTTCTTCAATGAGATATCGTTAGTCGTAGTTAACAACGACAGATGAACTAATAATATCTGTCCATATGATCGTATATTTAGATTAATTTAAGTTGTCTTGTTTAATAGGTTGTATTCTTCCCATGAAGACAAAATTGGTTTCTGATTAAGAATGTTCTAATTTCAAGTAACAACAATAATGCAGAAGTTGAATGCATTTTAAGAAAGTCTTGTTTAGTTTCACTAATCCATTTTCAAATTAAATTTTCAGGTTGTCTCTTTCGCTGCCAGCTATTTCACACCATTGGATAAACAAGGGGGACAAATCTGAATTTACAATCAATGCAAAGAACTTAATGTAGAGAACCATAACGGTACTTCTTCGAGAATGTGGGATGAAGTTTGACATCTGTTTAACAGCCGATCTTCGAAGTAGTACATATAAATGTCATCTGTTTCAAACAGATACAAGAAGCTTGTTGTGTTTGCATTTGGAGAAAACTTTTGAAGGAAATTTTCCAATGTCTCTTGTCATGAGAATATTAACAGAGTTAGAAATATATTTTTAATATTTACCTCAGAGCTGCGATCGTGTAAAATGCCTGTAGGTAAGTTATGATTACATAAGTGCATGAATATTTATCTATGTGTGTCTCTGTGTGTGCATGAGTGTGTGTCTGTGTGTGTGCGTATATATATATATATATATATATATATATATATATATATATATATATATATATAT
>NC_068984.1:139020663-139023380 GCF_001194135.2 Octopus bimaculoides | reverse complement strand
GTCAATGAAGTTCCAGAGATGCCGCAGTCTCAGCGCATGTCTGCGCATCATTAACCACGGCATCCCCAGTCCTCCACGTAACGGTTGTTGACAGCAAATGGATCGCCTCACCATCGGAACGCCACCCTTCCACAGAAAGCGGAAAAGTATGCGTTGATAGATAGATAGATAGATAAAAAGATAGATAGATAGATAGATAGATAGATAGATAGATAGATAGATAGATAGATAGATGTGTGTATGTATGTATGTATGTATGTATGTATGTTTACACACACATATGCTAGAGACATATTCAGATACGTAACAGAGCCGTTTATTACATTTCGTCATTGAGAAGTTTTCTCATTTTAGTAAAAAAAGATGTAAACATATCATGGTCGGTTCGAAGCGTACTCAGTCCAGATCGATTAATGAATGCATTTCCAAGTAGTTATCTTGTCATCAGCATTGAACACGGGAAAGAAAGGCAACTCCAAACTGACAAAGAGGCGAGGTCTCGCTTTTCAGAAACTATTCACAATGCTTTCACTGGTGGTGAGCATACACGAATGAGGGTTAGGGTTAGGGTTAGGGTTAGGGTTATGTATGGGAATATTTATATCTGTGTGCTTAGAATCTTGTTTCCGAATCACATGGCTCCGGGTTCAGTCCTACTGCTTGGCAACTTCGTCAAGTGTCTTCTATAATAGCCTCACGCGAACCAAAGCCTGGTGAGTGTATTTGGTAGACGGAACCTGAAAGAAGCCCGTCACATATATACATATATGTTTGTACGTGTGTGTGTGTGTGTGTGTGTGTGTGTGTGTGTGTGTGTGTGTGTGTGTGTGTGTGTGTGTGTGTGTGTGTCTGTGTGTGTGTGTGTCTGTGTCTATGTCTGTTTGTCTCTCACCACCGCTTGACAACAACCTATTTAAATTCTTCCTCTGGGGAAAGAGCTGGTTTCTAACAAAGATACAAAGCTTTGTCGTTAGTTTGTAGACAACAAAAATAATGTTACAGTTTAAATTCGAGAAAATTCTTGCATAACTTTACAGTTCCACTTACAGATTGCATTTGTAATATAAGAGTTAACTCGCTGATTTCGTTTTCTGAAAGTCCAAGCATATCCAGATTATCACTTAGGCATTTATTCACAAATCGAACTGCACCAATTATTATTGGTATAAATGTGAATTTATAATCTGGACATACAAGCTGGAGGTTTCGATGAAGTTGTGTATAATCATCCTCTTTCTCTTTGATTTTCAAAGAGTATTTACATCAACAGGACAATTGACCAATATGACAGTACATGCATTTTCTTGTGTGTCCCGAACAACAATATCTGGCATGTTATCTTACATTTGACAGATGTTTGTCGGGACTGTTCCACAAGAATTTCTTGTGCTGGTATTTGTGTACTTATTCAATTGTTGGGTCATCCTCTAAACACACAATCAATGGTAGTTGCACTAATACAATATTATATCCATCATAAGTAAAGTGCTTTACGTAGTACACTCATATATTTCGAAAGTTCATATTAACCCTAAAATAATCTTCTCTCACAGGTATAGTGGTAACTGACAACGGTTTATGAAATTCATTTTACCAACACAAATACTACTTTAAAAAAACTAATAGCAGAATGCTACTGCATTTTTATCAACACACATCTGGTTTTTATAATTTTCTAACAGCTTTCTCTTCGTATCTTCGAAAATTCTACACACGCCAAAACACACCAATGATATAAAAACGCATATAAAAACTGAAATCCTATTTTCAAACAAACATGAAATCCTATTTTCAAACAAACAAAAACTACTGAATAATCAATCTAAATTTATATGTTTCTGAATAAAGAATATAAAACTATTAATATACTAGTCATTATGAAATAGTATAGAACACACAAATGTTACGCCCATTATTATCACTGATACGTCATCGTCAGCTACGGGGCACTAAATCCTGTATACTTTGTTCTTAATTTGCTTTTGTGCCGTCACGTAAAAATAAGTTCGATAAATACTTATTCGTATTTTACGTATTATGTTCTTGATATATATTTGTATGAATTTATTGTTCATGTCTATTCCAACATCCTATCCATGAAATATAAGAAAAATCCTTACTTTCAAGGTGATTGTCAAGAGCTGATACACTTGCAAATTTATTTATATATATCTTTCGTACTGACATATCCTTTTTAAAAAATAACGTCCTGGTTCATACATTAACTAAAAAGCATTTTTGCCATAATTTACATTTGTCCAATTATATAAACTCGCCATGTAGAATATAAGTATGTAGAAAATGCGTAAAAATTGTATACAATGCATTAGCAAAAGAATTTATGCAAAAGAATATGTACAAACACACTGAATCATTTCTTAAATATTCTGCTTCAAATATCTGCGCTGAAATATTTACTGTTTTCCTATAATATCATATACTTATATGACTTATATATATATCATATATTTAAAGTTATATAATGTAATATATATATATATATATATATATATATATTCGCCATGCTGGACTGCTGAAATCTACAAGTGTTTTTCATTGTCTTCTTGTGTATTTTCTCTTATTTCTTTCTGTTGAAGAGTGTAGCCTCGAAACGTAATAGATTTTTTCATTTTTCCCGCGCGTCAAACTAATACAGTTGCTTGTTGATTATTCACCTGTCTTCGTCTTTTGTTTTTCCATGAATTTCAACTATATAT
>NC_068984.1:139011530-139020248 GCF_001194135.2 Octopus bimaculoides | reverse complement strand
ATATATATATATATATATATATATATACATATGAATTTAGATTCAGTTGAATTAGGTACTTAAGTTGAGGCAGCAAGTCTGTCCAGTATTGTCCGCACACCTCGAAGTTAGGTGAATTAAAAGCAAATAAGTAACAAAGATGTCCAGCTATTAGTGAATTTCGGCTCCATTCAATTGATCAATGCAAACATTACATCAATTTGACATAAACTGCTCTCCTCAGACGCGTACGACCATATAGATTTCCAACATGCAGGATACTCTATTATAATTTTTTAGCAAATTTTTTACCAGTATTAGAGACTAAAGTGCATTGCTTCTTTTTGCTATTATGGTAGCAGAATGAATTTAGGGAAAGAATACCTAAAGCCTGTAATAATTTAGAGTGTCAGAAGGAAATAATAGGGTCAATTAAGAGGAATGGTGATATAGCTACATTCATTTTTATCCTTATCATATTCAACAGGCTCAATGCAGCAATTCCCAATGGTTTTGATTCCCCTTAGAATCAAAGCCATTGGGAATTGACAGTTAAGTTCTTGGTGTTAATTAATGTCAGATACTCTTCCCTATCCCTATTTCACTATGACCATAAAGTCAGCCATGCCTCCATAGAAGAATGTCTCAGAAGATGCTAGTAAGATAAAGATATAAAGACGAGGTGATTACCAGAAAGACGAAGGGCAGGGGTAGCTTAAGATATAATGATTATCAATTATAAGGCGCTTAAGATGGAAAACAAAGGAGGTCACATTGATATATAAGTGTGGGAATTAGGAATACGGGGGGAAATGTGCATCTAAACTTAGCAAAATTTATCTATTAAAATATAAAAATTTTGAAAAGTATTTAAAGGACCCAGTAAAAGAAGAAGGATAGAAAAAACAATCTAAGGCATAAGAGTGGGGTACGTTTATATAAAAAGAAACCTCATGATGCTTATTTCTAGCATAATGTTAAGGTGGGCGTGATAGAATTATTCAACAATGAATCAAAATAAAATTCAGTTATCATCCGAGTAGGGAGATTCTATTGAATCAAAACCAAAGATTAAGAACTAAAAAATAAGATAAATATTTCTATAACAGGTACACTTATTTAAAAACTCTTGGAAAAAAAAATATATATAAAAAATTACAAACATTTCGAAAACATCTGAAAGGATATAAGAAGGTATAAAAATACTATATATATATATATATATATATATATATATATATGTGTGTGTGTGTGTGTGTGTGTGTGTGTGTGCGTGTGTGTGTGTGTATGTATGTATGTATGTATGTATGTATAAATTATTATTGCTCCTAAGATGTCTTTCCAATATGCAAAGATGTTTTTAGATACGTTATATACTCGTGTAAAATTTACAAAATAATATAAATACATATGTGATTTGACTCAATGAGTTTTGAACCGGATTTACCTATGTGCAATCCTGCTATACACTGCAGCAACTACAATACATTTTAAGTAGTGATAATAAGATCTTTGGCCCTTCTGGAATTACATGCATGTTCATATCTTTGTTACAGATGTTGACTAACATTATTGCCATCAATGTCAATGGGGTTAATGAGGGTTTGCGAAGTCCATGGAAACTGTTCCTTTCTCCTGACACAACAATTAGAAAACAAAAATAAAATACAACCTCACCACTCCGAAATCATCTATTTTATAAACGATCGCTGTTAGTCATGTTTTGCTGTTTTTTGTATCTTCTTCCATTAATGACGACGGTTACTAAGTCAAAGCTGAATGGAAATATGGTAGGGGAATTTAGCGTTCGCTTAGAAACTTAGCATTAACAAGAGATCATTTTAACAGCATGGTTCCATCTATTCACGCCATAAACAACAACAACGACAACGGCGACAACAATAAAACCTCTCCTGTAGCTTCTGGTAATATGACGATGCAAAATTTGCTTCCTTTGACTATAAGATGATATTGCAAAAAATATTTTATTAGTTTTGATGATTGCACGATGGTTGGATCAACCATAAATTCAAATAAATCGACTCTAAAACTTGCTGGAAATATTTTGTTTCCACCTTCCTTACCATTTCCCTCGTCCTAGTTTTATTGTCACCGCCATTGTTTCTGTTATCGATATTATTGTTGTTCATATTTCAACTCATGTACTTTTTGTTGTTCATTTTTCTTTCAATCTCTTTCCAAATATTAGAAGAAAAGGTAAGATCTTAAATTCTAGTTTTTAAACAATATGCTAAATTAAATGTAAATCTAAAGTTAAAATATTCTTTACATCCTTATCTTTTCTTAAATAAAAAAAAAAAATTGCTGACGGGAATTTTCTTGGATTCTTAGATAAATGAACATAAAGGTTGTTGTTAAAATGTACAAAATCAAAACATTCGAAAAAAAAAAAAAATATAAACCTAAAGAAAATTATTAGTTAGACAGCTGGAAGCAAAATTGATGTTAACATCTTCCGTTTGTGAAATATAGAAGATATCTCATATTAAAGAATACTGCAAAGGCTCCGAGAACAAGCAGTTCTGAATGTTAATGACAAAGCTCAATGGACGAATAAACAGAACACTATCGCATGATCGCTCTTATCAATAACGAATGAAACTAACACTGACCATATTATAATAAATCAGCTAATGTTGCATTAGTTTAAAATTTGCTGTTTCTGAACATGCCTGATACTTATGAAAGAATACTTAATAATAATAAGGATATAATTTTCAGCAGGGATAAAGCCAATTACTATTGTTGTAGGGTGATATGATTAAACATTAGAACTATGACCGTACTCATATATTTTCATTCACTAATCACCATGCTAATTTCGAGAGGTTGTTGCTAGACGATTAGGTCTGCTAAATTTTATCAACTTTATCGCCAAGTGAGACATGAACGAAACTCAGAAATCGATAGCGTGAGATTAGAACTTGGAAGATCGAGTTAAATAAATCAACTAATTGTTCTGTTTATTTTGATCTGCGAATAGCATAATAATATTTTCTTTTCTACTCTAGGCACAAGGCCCGAAATTTTTGAGGAAGGGTGGGTGTCCAGTCGATTAGATCGACACCAGTACGCAACTGGTACTTAATTTATCAACCCCGAAAGGATGAAAGGCAAAGTCGATCTCAGCGGAATTTGAACTCAGAATGTAAAGACAGATGAAATACCACTAAGCATTTCGCCCGGCATGCTAACGTTTCTTATTTCTTTACTGCCCACAAGGGGATAAACTTAGAGGAGACAAACAAGGACAGACAAAGGGATCAAGTCGATTACATCGACCACAGTACGTAACTAGTACTTTATTTATCAACCCCGAAAGGATGAAAGGCAAAGTCGACCTCGGCGGAAATTGAACTCAAAACGTAAATACAGACAAAATACCACTAAGCATTTCGCCCGGCATGCTAACGTTTCTGCCAGCTCGCCGCCTTAGCATAATAATATTTTATTGTACTTTCGATGGTTAATTGATTATTGTTGCTTAGTTCCAGGTCAACCGTGACTGAGTTAACTAATGATCATGAAACTTTCCACTCGTGACCATTCAACATTTTATTTAGAATTAAGGCAGTGAACTGGCTGAAACATTAGCACTCTGAGAGGTGTTGGTTTTTTTTTTTTGCAGTTTTTACGCTCTGCGTTCAAATCCTGCCGGGGTCGACTTTTGCTTTTACCATTTCGGGGCCGATAAAATAAGTACCAGTTGAGCACTGGAGTCGATCTACACGACTTATTCTCTCCCTGAAATTGCTGGCCCTGTTTCGAAATTTTGAAACTAATATTTTTTCAGGCATAATATATTAATGATTACATTATCCAATGTGCCACTTTCTGTTTTTCAAAGTGGCAGATTGTGGTTTGAGAACGATTTGGCAGCTACTTATAATAGGCCATATTAATACTATTCGTATTGAATATTTAACTGCTTTATGGATCCATAGGAAAATGAAAAGAAATACTGGAGTTACAAGCTAAATACATTTTTCAGTGCGTAATATAATTTGTATTCATTCATAATTGAAATAATAATGAATTTGGTCTTTCATCAATTTTTTTCACTGTTACTAAACCCTTGTCTCGAGGTCCAGGGCTCATAGGGCCCGTTACCTGCGCAACATTGCCCCTAAATAGGGCACCAATCCATCGTGGGTTATTTATTCGCATCTGAGTGGAGTGGAGTAATGTGAAATTAAGTGTTTTGCACAGAAAACAGTACACCACCAGGTCCGGGAATTGAAACTACAATCTTGCGACCGGGAGAGTAATACCCTAACCACTAGGTTTATCTAAAGTTGATTTATACTCGAGTTAACCATCATCGATGAGGCTCAGATTAAAGAGATTCAGCTTATGACTCTTCGCACCTTTTCCCACCACAGTGTACCCAGGACTGTGTTTTTATATTTTCTTTCTTTTATAATACCATAAAACATAGTTTAAAGACGATCCGTTTGAAGTGGAAAGAGATCTAACTTTAGCATGGGTAGGATAAACCACAGCAGGCGAAATCATTCTTGTTACCGATTATAGTTCTCTCGAAACAAAAGTGCGACATACAAAATCGTTTATGCTCATTAGAAATTCGGAGCTTTCTATATTTATAATATCTGAAATGTAGAGATAAGATTTTTCTGTTAATCAACTCCTCTGCGATTAGATTCCATCTGAATTGGTGTGACTTCCCTTCCACCATCCTTGAGAATGACACGCTTGTTCTCCTTCCATTTATATCACCAACATATTGCACATCAAATGTCAACAGTGTTTCAACATATATATGTTCGTGGTCTTACACGTTCATTAAAGGTCATACCACTAAGAAAATTTTATTTCCCTAATCCCACAACAAAATTAGATTTGTCACGTTGTCTAGCATTATTGACAGAAATAACTATGTAGAAATCATTTAGAGTCTCTAGAGTAAGCAACATAAAATCAAGATTTCAAATTTATCTCAATAGTTTGCAGAAACTATGGACGTTATCTTATGTGTGCAACATTAGGTGTTGCCCTTCGTGCTTCAGGCTACGTGGAAAATATTTTGCATTGCTTTATTTGGCTCATTAAGAAGTATTGTTGTTTAGAAAAAGACGATTTTGATACTACACCAGCTGTAAAGGGGAAATAAGTTTATCGTAAAAATGAAATATGCAGTGATGCTGTAATTTATACACCATTTCTTTTTTCATGATTATATGATCATGTCTACTCATTAAAGAACTAAGGTGCACAGAAAACTGTCTCCCTAACTGAAGCGTTATTGACCTTAAAAAGGAGAAAAATCACGCCTGAAAGTTCTTGGTCTGTGTGTATAACCATTTTCCGCAACGTGGGTGGATAGTGAGTGGGGGTGAATGCAATCTATGCACACTGGAAACATTAGAAATTTTGAGCCATAAATATAATCTTGTAAACAAGCATAACGCGTTTCCAATTGGCTGCCCTCACAAATATAGGACTGTGTAAGATGTCATTAGCCTAAATTTATACCAGTTTCTTTTAATCATCAGATGTCTTTATAGTATTATATTGTTATATTCACCATCTCTGTCAACATCCCCTCATATGTCTATACTTTCTCCTCTGTAAAACTTAAACTCTATATTTTATGATTTGATATCTTTTCTAGGATTCAGGAATCCGTAACACTTATTCGCTAATTAATATCGATACAGATCCATCATTCCAAATGCGCCCAAATCCATGTTGGTTAAACATTTATATTATCATTTCGATCTTCCATCAGATACTATTCTTTTATTATTCCCCATAAACACAAACTTTGAGTCCCACAACTGGGTGCAATTCTCTGGATACTATGACATTAATTTTAATATATATTTTGGTACGTTTATATTTTCATATTATTTTACTCATATATACTTACACCTATACCCTATGTTCTACTACGTATATACCATATTGTTATATTCTTTGTTTGTTGTTATTTCTCTATAGTGTATTAGATTGTTTTATTTCATTTTATTCCATTGTAATTTATATAATTGCCAACCAGGCTGTTTCCTGTATCTATTTTCATCCTTGCACTATTCAATTCAAAACCCTTGCAGTTTCGGATGCCTAAGATAGTTGTAATCTTGACAAACCTTGCAAATTAATTTCTCTAAGCATTTTTATAGAGAATATTTTCCAAAACGGTAATCATAGATTTTAAATTTCATTTCTATTGAAAAAATTTTTATACTTTAACTTCAAATTACAAGGTATTCTAACTTTTCCTCACAGCTACATTTTTCCATTGTTGTTCGAGGTTGCATTCCTAATACTTTTTTTTTTCAATTTTATTTTCTGAACTTCTGAATTTTTGCATCTTTCATATTTTCATCCTAAAATTTTCGACCCGTTTTTATTATTATTGTTTTTTTCTTCTTAGGGGTAGGGGTGTTGTACGGGTACAACATAGCTTTTCCTGTTACTTTGGTTTCAAGGTCTTTCCTAGTTATTCCGAACCAGGTGTGCACACCTAGGTAAACAAATTTTAATCTTATTTAATTAAATCAAATACAGGTAACTGTACATCAGTATAAATGATACAAGTTTATTAATACTGAGCAAGTTACTTTGAAGAAGTGCCGTACAATATACTAACTAGTCTGCTCGTAAACTAATGCGGATTATAAAATGTTCTGGACAATAAGTGTCCGGAAAGTCGGTGTTGTATATGTCTTTAGCATTCTTTTTCCCTCTTACTTTGTATTATTGCTTAATTTCCATCTCTCAATCATTTAAATCTTAAAGTTTTAATGTCTACTTTCTAATATTTTCGTTTTAACCTCTAACACTATAGTTATTACTTTCTGAGATGCATTCATAACTTAAGCAAATTATTAGTCACGTGATTTTCTTTTGTTCCATTGTATTGGATGTAACTTAACCACTAATCAATTACATTTACGTTTGTTTTTCATATACAAAATTTTAATCCCAGGTTCCCTATATTTCCGAGTATTTCCTTATTTCTCAACCATATGCTCTAAATTTATCTTTGGTTATATTATTCCCTGAACCTAACTTTATGTATATATATATATATATATATATTCACACAACACAGTTCGAGGACATAAGGTTTTATAGACCGTCACATAAATCTGCAATTACAACCCCATCTTGTAATTGTTTCATTTACTCTGGGATTGCACCTCTTCTTTGTTTTCTCTTCTTTTCGTGTCATCTTGGTCTACTTCATCTCGTTCCCTTAACTTATGCCAAATGGAAATGATATCCGCTTGTTTTCTTTCCATCGCTAAGTGTATTAAACCTCAGTGATCCTTCACCTCCATAGACCTTTAATATCCTTTTTTGATCTAGGCAAAAGGCCCGAAATTTTGGGGGAGGGGGCCAGCAGATTAGATCAACCTCAGTACGCAACCGGTACTTAATTTATCGACCCCAAAAGGATGAAAGGCAAAGTCGAACTCGGCGGAAATTGAACTCAGAGCGAAAAGACAGACGAATAACGCCAAGCATTTCGTCCGGCAGGATAACGTTTCTTATTTCTTTATTGTCCACAAGGGGCTAAACATAGAGGGGACAAACAAGGACAGACAAAGGGATTATGTCGATTACATCGACCCCAGTGCGTAACTGGTATTTAATTTATCGACTCCGAAAAGATGAAAGGCATTTGAACTCATAACGTAACAGTAGACGAAATGCCGCTCAGCATTTCGCCCGGCGTGCTAACGTTTCTGCCAGCTCACCACCTTTAGTAGACCATAGACCTGTAATATCTTTATATACTTTTCTACTCTAGGCACAAGGCCCCACATTTTCGGGGAGGGGGCTAGTCGATTAGAGCGAACCAGTACGTAACTGGTACTTAATTTATCGATCCCGATAGGGATTAAAGGCAAAGTCGACCTCGGCGGAAATTGAATTCAGAACGTAAAGACAGACGAAATATCGCTAAGCATTTCGTCCAGCGTGTTAACGTTTCTGCCAGCTCGTCGCCTTTCATAGACCATAGAACTTTAATATTGTTATATAACCTTCATTCCTCATACCTCAAAAAGTCTTCGGACCACGACTACTATGGGTCCTTATCTCATATCCTTACCGATTGGAGTACCGTTGAAACTAATATAACCGATATGCATTTGATGCCCTGTTATCAAATTCCTCTGCCTCCTATCATTACCCTCCTAATTCTCAATCTCTGTTTTCCTTTAATTCTACGATTCAAATGACCATACTTGTTTTGAGACCTTTATTTAGCCCTTGTTTCTTACGTTTTGGGTAATATAAAGCGTTCTCTTTTCATAAATCTCATGTTATTCTGGTAGTTTTAGAAATTGAGGTACGTTGTGTTGCCTATGAAAGGTTTTTTAAATTTGGTTAATGTTGTGGATTTTTGTTAAAACTTTGAATACATTACCGTGTGAAGAGGAGGATTTCCACATTGTGCCTTGAAGCGCATAATTTGGCAGTATGATTTTATTTGCTCGTATTTGCTTTTTTTTTTTTTTTTTTTTTTCCTTTCTGTTGGAATTATGGAATTGAAAACGCCTAATAATAACAGTTTCAGTGACAAAGTAGCAGTAATAATAATTCATAACACAACAAACTTCATTCGAGAACATTGCTCTCCGCCACGAAAGTTGTTCAGGGTGGCTATAAGAAGCAGTGTATGCGCAAGAAGCAAAAGAATGAGGAGGAGGAGGAGAAGAAGAAGAAGAAGAAGAAGAAGAAGAA
>NC_068984.1:139010413-139011520 GCF_001194135.2 Octopus bimaculoides | reverse complement strand
GAAGAAGAAGAAGAAGAAGAAGAAGAAGAAGAACAGCAACAACAACAACACTAACAACAACAATACCTACAACTTTCCAAACAAAAGTGTTCCCCGTGAAGAGTCCATTAGTACCAGCAACACCAATATAGAAACCAACTGTTGCAACAGGACGAACCCAAGTACTAAGAAGAACAACAGTAACGATGACGAAGTAACAACAGCAAGAGTACCATTAGCAACAACAACAGTAACGTTGTCGCCATAAACATCACCTCTTATTTTTAACATATATGTCTACGTTTCCTTTCCAAGGCCTTTTGTGCGTGGTATAAAGGATGCTTCATCGTCTATTTTTAGCACGTCGACACACCACAAATAGCTCTATGTAGCCCCGCACCATTTCCTTCTTAGGATGCTATTTATAGTAGGTGGGAAAAATTGTCTAACGTTTCGGAAAGATCACTTCCTCAAATAAGATCTTGGAAGAAAACGTGTTAAAAATTTTATTAAAAAACTCAGTGAAGTATAATGGTGGGCGAGGGTAAGGAAAGAAACCGTAAAGAGAAGAAGGCATAGAAAGTAGGTTAATGAGAAGAAACAAATAAAAAACATTATAAAACCAGAATTCTGAAAGAAAACTGAAAGACTTTGTTTTAGACTGCCTGGGAAATAAATGTCGGTAATTAAACTTTAATTTTAACAGCTTCTCTCTGGTTTATCTGTCTTTATCTAACCATTAATTGGTTCACAGCACTACAAGTGACACTTCACACAATAATCTTTTATATTTTTTTACTAAAACCGAGTAATTTTTTTTTTTTTTTTGAAACGCTCTTTCGCAAGCACATAGTTATAGATAAAATGCAAACATATCTTTTGCCTTTTACTTGTTTCATTCATTAGACTGCGGCCATGCTGGGACACCGACCTGATGGAAAATCTTTAGTCTAATGAACTGACTACTTATGTTTTTTTAAGCTTGGAACCTATTCTATCGGTTTTTTGTCAAACCGTTAAGATACGGGAACATAAACAAACCAACATTGGTTTCAAGCTATGGTAGGGGGACAAACACAGACAGACACACACACGCACACACACACACACACACACACACACACACAC
>NC_068984.1:139007365-139010296 GCF_001194135.2 Octopus bimaculoides | reverse complement strand
ATATATACGACAGGCTGCTTTCAGTTTCCGTCTACCAAATCCACTCTCAAGGCTATAGTAGAAGACACTTGCCCAAGGTGCCACTGTCGAGTCACTAAAAGCACGTGCACATCTTGTAGCACACTGGCAGGAAATCATCAATGATTCACGATTGAGCCTGTTGTGCTCTCCTGAAAACTTGGATGTAATGCAAAATATAAGTACAGCAAAACAATAAATGTGCATTCTCAAACTGCTTCTGCATACTGGCCATCTCTGTCCCTGAGAACATCGATTTTCTAAAACCATACAAAGTTTTCTGTAGGTTTTAATAATCGTATTTTGTTATCTTACTATTCTAATCACATGGAATCATAAAGAATTTATTGGTAGTAGATTCAGGTAAGGTCTCTTACGTTGTTGATGTGAGTTATTCATTGGAGATGAAAGTGTATAAAAGAACAATGGGGAACCATTTGGCCAGCAATACGCATCCATGCAGAAGCGAGAAGACTACGTGGCCGAATATTTTTTGCTTGTAAGATATAAGCATTCCATCTTTTCCTGTCGTAATTTGGCATGCTTCATGAGCTAAATGCACATATTTTGTTAGACCTCGTAGAACCAAAGATAATGTTGACCATAACAGCATTTGAACTGAGATATGAAATGTACCAAACTTCACTATTCAGCTGACCAAAATTACTTGCGTAAGAATTTGCTTTGATTAGGACATGTTTTTGTAGTGATGGCGAGGATTAATCTGGGAAATTAAAACCTTAGATGAATTTTTAATTAAGTATTACTATTTATATCTCCATCACTTTTACTATAGCTTCTTACACATACGTTAAGAAGTAAAATACAATTTTGCTTATATATTTATTTTTTCCAAATGGAGTTAACAACTTTCAGTGAAATCCAGTGTGGACATGAAGTATTATTCCAGACATATCTCATTGTACCCATGTCTCCATTTTAAAGGTAATATCCTTCGAAACACTCGGAACCCGATGTTCGCGACGGAAAGACAACGAGATGATGTGGCATTTATATCCTTGAGAAAAGTGTACACGATATGAATAAAGTGAAATTGTTTCAATCGGGATTTGAAACTATATATTTCATAGAATTTTGTAAAAACCTTCTGTAACATAGCTTAAATTCGGTTATCGTTTTCATATATCTATGAAGCCTCATACGATTAGAGAAAAAGTCAGTTATATATAACATGTTGATTCGAATTAACGGAGATCATTTTGTTAGAGTTTTCTCGAACACTATAAGCAGTGGAAATGATCTATGCAAACCAAAAAACTTGAACGATTTTTATCTATTCTTCAGACATTTTTTACTAACCTGATAATGAAATTACTGTACATTGGTTAAGTTTTTTTTTATGTAAATAAACAAGTTTATAGAAGTTGCAACACTGGATAACACGTTTTAGATTATTTTGTTAATTAGAATTCAAAACCAATGAAATTGTCGCGAATGTTCAATATCATAGACTATCAGCAGTGACATCTCAGGATTTCTTTTATTCTTTTTCTCTTTTTCACATCTTGAAGATGCATTCAACTGTTTTACTGTTTAACTTTGCTTTTACTTGTATAGAACATAGTGAAAATAATATGTGACACATAACATAAACTTATTGATATGAAGAAAGTAATCATATATAATATGTCAAACTTCCAAAATTCAAAATAAGAAAAGTATTACATGCGATGTTTTTTTAATATTCACTAAAAGCAAACATCATTTGACGTCGGTTGAAATATAGAAATAAATATTATATCCAGAAATGCACGAGTCGTATAAATACATTAATGCACACATAAAAACGAAGATGTGCAATCCAAAAACGTAGCTGTATAACTACAACAAAAGTAGCTGGAAGGTGTAAGAACTTATGATAATGTTGCCTTTAACCCTTTGCCTGTCCAAAGCATTTTCGTACATTTGTCCTAGACATCCACGCTCGTTTCCAGACTTTTAGTTAGCCATCGTTTCATACGTTTATGAGTAATATAAAGCTTTCCTTTCGTAAGTCCCATGTTATTCTGGTGGTTGAAAAAAATAGGGAACGTTTATCATATACGAAACATGGACGCTGGCGATATATGTCCTTTGTATCAGGACATCTAAAAGATAGATTTAATGTCAGCTTACCCCGATACTCAGCGTTCTTTTGATTGTTCCTATGAATTATACGGAGCCATGTTTTTATAGAGACGAATTCTGTAGAATTTTTTTTAAACCGTTTAAAGTAAATTTTACTCTGGTGTTTAGATATTCCACAGGTGCAGTTTTTCTCTTAAGGATGAACAGGATACCAAAGAGAGACGTATGAGAATAGGAAAGAGAGTGTACAAATTGCTTGGAGAAAGTACGGCTTGGTATTACTTATAAACATTGAAATAAGCATAACGTGTCACAACACATCGTTTCTTGTAATCTAAACGTCAGGAAGCATACATCTTACCTTTTTCTCCCCACTGCCGTGGCACAAATCGCTGGGGGGTATTCTAGAATTTTGCCACACATGAATTGGTACGCAAACACGGCTGTCACATGCATTGTGAGTGAATTTGGTAGATGGAAACTGTGTAGAAGCCCACCGTATATATATGTATGTATGTATGTATGTATGTATGTGAGTGCGTGCGCGTACCTTTGTGCCTCTGTTTGTCTCCCACCACTGCCTGACATCCGTTGATGATTTGTTTACATCCCCGTAACATAGTGGTTCGACCAAAGAGGCCGATACAATAAGCACCAGACCTTTACAAAAATTAGTACCCGAGCAAAGCCGCATTCCATTACTGAAACAAACATAAGAAAAAAAGAAAGGTCTGAGATTCCAAAATTCTAATTACGATTAACCTTTATGTCTTAAGGTTTCAGTAACCTCTTGACCTGCTGGCGCTTCAGATATATTGAACCTGT
>NC_068984.1:139000263-139007355 GCF_001194135.2 Octopus bimaculoides | reverse complement strand
TATATATATATATATATATATATATATATATACATATAAGTCAAAATAAGCATCTACCTTATTGCTTATTTTGACTTTAATCAGCTTATTTTGAAACTGTATGGATAAAACCATGCTTAATTCTGGTGCCTTGTTATCAAGATTGTGAATTTCATTAAGCTAATCCAGTTTGATTATTTTATGAATTATGTAATGTAGCATCAGCTGCTTTAAAAAGTTGTTACACTTCGAAGCGAGATAACTTTCACATGGAAAGATTTTCGAATGTTAGCGGTACTTCGGGAAGAGATTATTGATTTTCTTTTTGTCACACAGAAAATATTTCATGGATGGGATTTGATTTACATTTATCTTATCTCAGTGACTTTTTTTCAATGAAGTCAATAACTTTCAACCCGTCTGTCGAAGGAAAGTATTCAAATGTAGTTGTGCAAGATGGAAAATTTCATGCATTATTTGAGAAATTGAAAAATTGATTTACTGAATTACACATCATTTCATTCTCTTCAGACTTTTACAAAAGCCACAGAAAATGCAGACTCTTACAGAAATAGCTTTTTGAATATCATGAAAGTTTACTATAAATTTCAGTATAAACTTATCCGAGATTCTGGTGAAAAAGAACAATTCGCTTGTGAATCTGCTCATTTGTGATATTGAAAAAGTTGCGAAAGGAGCTAGAAAAGAAATTATTCATATGGAAACCGATGCTACTCTAAAAATGTTGTTCCGGCCTTTTAACTTTCAAAGCTTTTGGAGTGAATTTGTATTTATTCAATAGTTCCTAAACTGTTCAATTGCTTCCATTTGGCTCAATATATTCGTAATAAAAGGATTTTATTTTTTAGCAAGTATGAAAACGAAATAGATAAAAGGTGTATACAGGTAGAAGATGATATGTAAGTTGGCTTACATGTATGAGATCCAAAAGCTATGAGCTTGCCAGTAAAGTTTACCAATATCATACTTACAAACTGAGGCGTTGAGCTGGCAGAATCGTTAATATTCCGGGAGAAATGCTTAACCGCATTTCGGTCATCTTCACGTTCTGAGTTCAAATTCTGCCGGGGTCGACTTTGCCTTTCATCCTTTCGGGTTTGATGTAATCAACTTGGACACTCCTCTGAATCTGCTGGCGTTGTGCCAAAATTTGAAACCAATATAATACTTAGAACTTTGTCTTTACGTCTTTAGTTCAAATTCCAACGAGGTCACCTTTGCCTTTCATCCTTTCGGAGTCGATAAAATAATTACCAGTTGAACACTGGGGTCGATATAATCGACTTAACCCCGCTTCCCTGAAATTGCTGGCCCTGTGACAAAAATATAATCCGACATACAGCCCTTTTGTGGTCTGTGTCAAGAGAATCCGTCTGGCAGCAGAAGGGAAGAAGAAAGGTGTGTGTGTGTGTGTGTGTGTGTGTGTGTGTGTGTGTGTGTGTGTGTGTGTGTGTGTGTGTGCGTGCATTGTGTGCGTGCATGTGTGTGTGTGTGTGTATGTGTGTGTATGTGTGTGTGCAATTTCAAAAGCGTTATTATTAATGATGTAACCCTGTATATTAACATAATTTAGCCCCAAGTCTTCCCAGATCTACTAAGTAGGTATGTAATTCACATCTTTCCAGCCGTTAATTTGAATTTACTTTTGTAAATCATGTCCTTATCGTAAGTTTTCTCTTTTAAGAGTTTCATTTGCAAATATTTGGTTGTTATTTTTCGCATATCATGCGACTTTGGTGCTTATAACACTCCAAATTTATCTGTGCTTTCACTTGCTGGTTTATATTTCAAAACATCAGCATATATCTCGATATATGAATATTTTGACAGTTCCTTTTGAAGGAGTTTATTCTGTTCGCTCACATGGAACTGCATAGATGGAACATTGCCAAACGATGACAAAGATATTGGTTATGATGACAAATAACGGGATATTCGATAGCTGAGTTCCAAAGCTTTTCACCAAGTTTGCATTTACATATATCATTACAAACGTATAAATTGTTGACAGATTGAAAGATAAGATTAGAAATTAAATTATCTATTTATTATATGAATCCATTTTCCTTCTTAGATTCTCTCATACGTTTTTCCTTTCCCTTCTGTCACTCGTTTTCTTGTATTTACTTTATCCTTCTTTATTTATTTATGACTTATTCTGCAATACATTACACCCTGGCAAAGTTTAACATTTACACTGAATATTATAAACATGTTTGTTTTAAAATTGCGATGCTCTTGGTATAATTTTATTTTCGAGAAACGTTTAAACGAAAATTGGAATGGAATGAGATGAAATATAACATTCTATTAAACAGTTTAACTAAATATCAATATGTGTTTTAAACAATTTGGACAATACATTGGACCGTAATTAGTAAAACCAACCTACTTGAATGGTGATATATCAATTTGGTCGTGTTTATTTTTTCTGTGAGGACTTGTGTGCTTTACTTCATAAGTTTTGTTAATTAGTCCTTGCTGTTTTAGGAGGTTTTGCTGTTATCCTTCTTGATTTTGTAGTTGATGATATTTACTTGGTTCTAGAAGTTTTCTTTAAAGATATTCCCAACATATAAATATCAAAACACAGTGAGTATTAAACCCCCCCCCCCAAAAAAAAAACGGTCTTGAAAGAACAATGGTTAAAAAACATAAGTGTCAACCACACATATCTTGATCGAATATCGATGATGACTGAGTAGAGAGTGGTGGTGAAATAAAAAAGATTTTCTGTTTAGAATTCTGAATCAGCTTTATGTTCCATTATCAGTTTTAAGTGTAATATGACCATTCAATGTATACTAGTACCATGTTAGTGTCTGTAAAAATTAAAAGATGAACGGGAAGACTATGTTGATGTTGTTATGAAATAAATGATAAATAAGGGCTCTTTGCAGGTTATGGTGTGTCGAAAGGAGCAGCAAATAACTTCAATAAACTATTTTAATTGATAAGAAATATTGTGACGAATTAGCTTTTGGAATAAGGCGGTGAGGTGACAGAATCGTTAGCACGCCGGACAAAATGCTTAGCGGCATTTCTTCCGGTTTTATGTTCTGAGCTCAGATCTCTTCGATATCTTCTTTTCCTTTCATCCTTCCGGGATCGGTAAAACAAGTACCAGTCAAGCACTGGGGTTTATATGATCGTCTAGCACCCGCTTCCTCAAAATTTCAGGCCTTATGTCTATAGCAGAAAGGATTTACTAACAGGAATAAAAGACTGATAATTAGTGAATGAAACCTCTTTCGTTTAAAGTATTTCAGTTTTGGGATCAATTCAACACCCTCTTACTAGAATTATAGCGTAAGTGGCTGAGTATTCCACAAACATGTGTACCCTTAACACAATGCACTATAGATTTGATGTGAGACAAGGCAAGTCCTTCAAAGTAAAGTTACAATCCATGCAACATGTCAACACTCTGTTTCTGTCACCCCCAGTTTCATTTGGGTCAATAAGGTACCCAGATATTAGGGGTGATGTGGTCGCAGAAATTGTCTGACAGCTATGACTGGGATCTCCTTCTTGTCTGGCATGGTACAGAGTCCTGTTGCCAGATATAGGGTCTTCCAGCAGCCACCCTCTTAACCCAGGGCAGCACTACCTCCTCCAGACACTTAAAATAGGCCTCCTTGTTGAGTCTAAGGCCGTGTGGGAAGATGAATGGGGGCATAATGTCACCATCACTATTGATGTGTGTGTGTGTGTGTGTGTGTGTGTGTGTGTGCGCGCAGTCACACACGCATACACACACGCACAAAGACACACAAAATGCATACACACACATGAATGCATGTACACATGCACGCAGACACAGACACACACACACGAAGAGCAGCTACCTCGACGCATTGAGAGATCACAGCTTTGTTGCTATGGATATGGGATTAGCGTGTCGCAGAAAAGAATCGCAAGGCAGAATTCTTCAAGCCAACCACACCGCCAGGAGACCTCGAAGTAGACCAAGAATGAGATGCCATTGATAATATCCATAGTCTTTACAGGTTACTTTTTGGAATCCAGGCAGGAATTATAATGACAGTAGCGTCTGACCGGTTCCTATGGAAGAGGAGGCTGAAGATTCTACTTTCACGGCCTTCCCGGAAATAGGGAGCAAAAAAATTGATGGATGGATGTATGGATGCGTTGTATATGAGTGAGCTGAATTTGAATCTCGGTTATTTTCAACTCGGGTGCAAAACTTTTTAGCTTGTGTCTATGATAAAGTGACCCTGGTTCTTGGTATGGTAATATATGTTTTCATTTTAGTTTTAATGTATACGCCTGGAGCTGTTATTTTCTTATTCAGGTAGTCTACAAAACATTAAATTTATATAATGTTATGTAGATAAACTGAAATAAAAAAACAACTCGAGGCATGTACATTAAAATGATATTTATACAGGAGAGAGAGAGAGAGAGAGAGAGAGAGAGAGAGAGAGAAAGAGAAACAGTGATGTATATGAATTATATATTATATATGTGTAGGAATGAAAGAGTGTATATATATATATATATATATATATATATATATATACACACACACATATATACATATATATATAGATCTATTAAAACATATATTATACTCTTGTTTAAGAACTAATACGTACATACATATATACATATATAGACATATATATATATATATGTATATATATTCAGTCTAAATATTTATATGAATGTATGTATACATTTATATGTGTTTGTATGTGTGTCTCTGTTTGTGTGTGTATACATACATACATACTACACATACATACATACATTCTACACATATATACATACATACATACATACATACATACATACATGCATACATACATACATACATACATACATACATACATACATACATACATTGTAAATAGGGAACAGCTTTTCTTTCCAACAAAGTTTATATTAAGTTTGCTTCTTTTTTTTGGTTTTGTTTTCATACTTCATATTCCCTCAGTCTAAATTGGTTTGGAATAATAACATTTATATTCTTAATTCCATTATGCCGACATTTCGTGACTTACAAAATCCCATTTTCAAAATAAAACTGACTATAATGGGCTGTTGTCTGCGCGTTCTGCGTTTACTGTTAAAGGAACTTGGGAATAGAATTATGACTAATAAAATCGAACTTGAAAATTAGTTATGTTTTTAATATATACTTTTAGTAGTCGGGGAAATTCTACGATTATTTTGGAAACTTTAAAGTGGTTGAAAATAATAGGTGTATATATGTAGATTTCTGTCTCTTCCTGTATACAGGCGTGTGTGTGTTTTTTGTGTGTGCATATGTATATTTGTACAAACACACACACATGCATATATATATATATATATATATATATATATATATATATAATCACGGGTGCAAAAGAGTACCAGCATTGCTAGACAGAAAAGTCAAAAACGACTCAGCCACAAAATCCACAAACTTACTAAGTTGACGAAAGAGAAGAAGCAAGCAAACTCCATACCATAGTGAGACAAGCGACCAAGTGACGTGGCAGATATACCCATACCATGTGATTTCGAACCCTGATGAACTGCACCTGTGTTCTCGTCAATGGATCTTACTTTGCCTAGGGTTAAGCATAACTCGTCTCGTCAGCTCATCATAAAAAACGGAGAAAGCGTACGCTATTTCCAAACTGTATAAGTGTATATAATAAATAATTTAGGTGGCCCATTGAATCGTTTTTTTACTTTTGTTTCTTGCAATGCTGGCCCGTTTGTAATTAAAACCTAAAGGTAAATAAAATAAACAAGAGTATAAAATAATACCAGCATTGCTAGAAACGAGTCAAAACGATTCAATGGGCCACCTACATCATTTATATATTTCTTTATTGCCCACAAGGGGCAAAACATAGAAAGGACAAACAAAGGGATTAAATCTATTACATCGACCCAGTGCATAACTGGTACGTATTTAATCGACCCCGAAATTATGAAAAGCAAAGTTGACCTTGGCGGAATTTGAACTCAGAACATAACGGCAGACGAAATACCGCTAAGCATTTCGCCCGGCGTGCTAACGATCCTGCCAGCTCGCCGCCCTATATCATTCTGAGTACACATACATCATTTATAGTATACACTTTTACCGTTTTAACTTGTGAGCTGACGAGGCGAGTTATGCTTAACCCTAGGCAAAGTAAGACGCATTGACGAAAACTGAGATGCAACGCATCAAAGTTCGAAATCACGTAATACGGGTATATCTACCACCTCACTTGGGAGTTGTCTCACTATAGTACGGAGTTTTCTCGCTTCCTCTCTTTCGTCAGCTTATGTGCTCACCTCTGTTTATAAATATATATATATAATGATTATATCCTCAATTTATAAGTATAAATAATTTTGAACCCTCTAGTCATTATATTATGCTGCGGTACTATGTATTCACCCCGCATGATTTCTGACATTAACAACATGGCCGAGATGGGTGATTTGATGTAATTTATACATGGGAAATGCATGTATATATTGGTATCTATACGCAGAAATTTATCGGTATGTATATACTCTTTTACTCTTTTACTTGTTTCAGTCATTTGACTGCGACCATGCTGGAGCACTGCCTTTAGTGGAGCAAATCGAACCTAGGACTTATTCTTGGGAAGCCTAGTACTTATTCTATCGGTCTTTTTCGCCGAACCGCTAAGTTACGGGGAAATTTGACGTTGCAAGCTTTGGTTGCCGAAAAGAAGAATCATTCTTACCAATTCACGCGATCCTAAACTCAAGAAGCGAAAGAATAGAGTGCTGTCCATGTAAGCAAAAATACGCTATGGAAACATGATCGTTCGCAGTTCTACAATAAAAAAAAAAAAAAACTTATAAATGTGCAAAACAACTGACATTGTTAAAATGTTGGCTCGCATCAATTTATGGAAAGTAACTCTTTTTTCCCTCCCGGAAATACAATTTTTCAGTTTCCTTCAGGTACATTTATACAACAACGAACCAGCCAAGATTCATACATATGCATGTACATATAAATATACATACACACACACACACACACACACACACACACACACACACACACACACACACATACATACACACACATATATATAAATATAT
>NC_068984.1:138998861-138999564 GCF_001194135.2 Octopus bimaculoides | reverse complement strand
TATATATAGAGAGAGAGAGAGAGAGAGAGAGAGAGAGAGAGATATATATATATTCAGAGACAGACAGAGAGACAGAGAAGACAGACACAGACAATTGACTGATAGGTACAGATAGATAGATAGATAGATAGATAGATAGATAGATAGATAGATAGATAGATAGATAGATAGATAGATATACATATGTATATACTTACATATATGTGTAAGAGTATGTGTTGGGTGTGTGTGTGTGCATGCGTGCGTGTGTTTTAGTGTGGCTGTTTACGTATGTGTAGGTGTTATCCAAGAGAGAATCTTACAGAAATTCATTGAAAATAACTGTATCCTGAGGGTCAGTAGTCACAAATGAAAGACCGATATATTTTGTGCTTTATTTGATAAAAGAACGCTAAAATAATGAGAAGGTTATTTCAACACCTCTCTGGACATTTCTGAAGACTACTTCTTCGATAAGTATCAAAGCAGGTCAGCCTAATCTAATTTAATTGCATTGTTTCACCGGTATCTCCGTTGTCTATTCGGTGATTAACGTAGCTACATCTTCGTCTCATTAGTCGATGGTATAGTCAGTCTCCAGCTTATACATCGCTATAGATTCCTTGCAAGCACACAAATACACACACACACACTCATTCCCCTCCCACCAACATACACACACACACACACACACACACTCACATATATATATATATATATATAT
>NC_068984.1:138995169-138998322 GCF_001194135.2 Octopus bimaculoides | reverse complement strand
TATATATATACAAAGATTCTCACTAATTTTTAGCGGATTAATAGAAATATCTAATCACCTTACTAGATCCATCGCAGTTCATATCGTTAACAGTTCATTATTATTGATTCAAAGTATGGAATGTAAAGTTCGCGTTGATGACATTTGAACTCGAAAAGTGAAGAACCTTAATTCATACTGTAAGATATTTTTACCGCTTCTTTGACAGTTCTACGAATTCCCCGCCATAAATAATAATTTCTCACTAAGGCACAAGGCCAGTACTTTCGTCAGTAGATAGTTAAATACTGGACTGGCGCGTTATTTTATTTTTTTACCTCAAAAGGCTCAAATGCAAAGTTTATCTCATCGCTGGTCATATGTGGCCAGTTGTTTGATTGAAAGTATTTTAGACTCAGTTATATGAGTATTTGTAAGGAGATGTTATTTCGTACTTCAGGGTATATTGTCTTGCAAGTAGAACAAAAGAACGACAGATATATTAGTGATATTCATTATAATTGTCAGCGATATAGTTGAGATAACAAATAATTCAATATATAATCTGGCTTGCTAAATACGTGTATTATAGGGTTTCCTCATAGAGAATGATGAAATGAATAATTCCGATCAGCTAGTAACATACATGCAGTCACTAAACAAAAATGTCCGCAATGGAAGCTTCTCGTTTAAAAGCAAAACAGGAAAAGGGAATCAGTCTAATAAAGCCAGGTAAGTGAAGGTTTTGGAACATATAGAACTCAAATCTAGAAATATTGTGTTGCCATGATTGATCGCTATCCACAAGTTTTTTTTATTTTTTATTCTCTGTTTATTTCGTCGTGTTCCTTTCTAATGAAGAGCGTAGGCTCGAAATGCAAACGATTTTTTTACCTTCCCGAGCGTCAAACTAATACACTTGCTTATTGTTTATATATTTTTATATGTATATTTTTAATGTATTGATTAATGTCTATATTTTTATATATCTATATATTTCTACTATGTTTGATGTATTGAATATACTTTTAGAGAAATTCATGCAAGTCGGGTCTAGGGTTGAATAAATATGAATGTACATGTGAACTTGATTTGCCTGAATTTGATTCTTATTTCTATATTATATACATATATTTGTGTATGTAGGTAACGTGTGTGTATTGTGGTTTTCGATATAAATATCGAACATTTAATATGTTTTATATGTGACGGGAAGTCGAATATTGGTTTCAAATTTTGGCACAAAGCGAGCAACTTCGGGTGACTGGATAAGTCGATTTTATCGACCCCAGTGCTCAACCGTTACTTATTCTATTGAGCACGAATGGACGAAAAGCAAGGTCGACTTCAGCGGAATTTTGGACTCAGAACGTAAAGACGGATGAAATGCCGCTAAGCCTTTTTCCCCCGCGTGCTAACGAGCCTACCAGTCGCCACCTTTCTTCTATCTATAAATATTAATATTCCATGAATAAAAATGCCTCACCTGTATCACTATTCTCTGTGTAATCAAGTGCTTACGCTACTTACAACACAAAATTATTCAAAAGGTATTATTACTCTAAACCATAGGAATTTTATTAATATATGTCATTTCGTTCTCATGACAAATATCAGCACAGGTTCATATTTTTATGAAATATCTTCGTATCGGAACAATATCCTATTGTAAATAGTTTTGTCGTCCAAGTTCCATGAATTCGCTTTAAAGATTCTACTTTAAAAAATGCGTTTTCGTTTCAGGTATATGAATATTTATAATCATAAATAAACTATTCCCCTCTATATCACAACATTTTCTTCTCTGGTTCTCGTGACATAAGATATATGCTATTTTCCTGATCTTTGTGGATTTAAATCCCTTTAATGTATACAAACTTAACCGAATATACAAATGCAGAAATCGTAATTTGAAGTATCTGCATTTATTAGCATCATCCGTTGAAGACGCTACGATATTGTGATCGTTTTAAAGGCAGAGTTCCGTCAAGAGAATGACACATAAAATATATTATGAACATTTAGCGATGTTTTTGTGAAAACCGATCTTTATCGCGTCAGGGAAAATTTGAAGTTTGACTGTTGTTCTCTTCTAAATCTCGTTAGTAATTCATTTTCGTTGCGGATTCTAATAAAAATGAAAAATAAAGTGTTTTCTTGGTGTCCGAGATATAGGTATACTTCATATGTATGTATATGTATTGAACAATACTGTTCTGTACCACTTGAGCAATGCTGTTCCGTACCGAACAATGTTACTGCTCTTTTTAACCCCAAGAGGACACCTCCGCAAGTTGGTTAACGGAATTTGAACTCAGAACGTCTAGCGAGTGCAAACCACTCCGTCTTAACATAAGCTGGAGTAATTTTAGTTCTGTTTTCCGAGGTCACTTTAAGATAGGCGATATAAAATTGTAATGTTTTCCAAATTTGGCGAAAGAAAAACAAATCAAGAATTTTTAGAGGGTAAGATCACTTAAATTGATCGAAGTACTATTTGACAAGGAGAATGTTTAATTGATTTCAAATTTTGGCACAAGACCCACAGTTTTATAGTACTGTGTTAAGTCGATTACATCGACTCCATTACTCAACTGGTTCTTATTTTATCAACCCCGAAATGATGAAAGGCAAAGTCGACCTTGGTGGAATTTCAACTCGAAACGTAAAGACGGACGTAATGCCGCTAAGCATTTTTCCCGGCGAGCTAACGATTGTGTCAGTTAAACGCCTTAGAATTATATCTAATTGATCCTGAAATTATGAAAAGCAACTCACTAGGATAGGATGCGAACTCAGAACGGGAAGACGCGTAGATAAATAAATATTCATGTAGCAGACGTGAAATATATCCTTTTCTACTCTAGACACAAGGCCCGAACTTTTGGAGGAGGAGGAGCCAGTCGATTAGATCGATCCAGTACGCAACTGATACTTAATTTATCGATCCGAAAGGATGAAAAGAAAAGTCGACCTCGGCTGAATTTGAACTCAGAACGTAAAGACAGGCGCAATACCGCTAAACATATCGCCCGGCGTGCTAACGTTTCTGCTATCTCGCCACCTTTCATATACTCTTCTGCTATAGGCACAAGGTTTGAAATTTTAGGGCATTTCGCATTGTTCTGGCCTTACCCACGAATTTTATATATACATACATACATACATACATAT
>NC_068984.1:138994107-138994980 GCF_001194135.2 Octopus bimaculoides | reverse complement strand
TATATATATTCACGCTCTCTGTATATGCCATATATCTGAAAGCAATTTCTCATGCTCGTTAGATGTATTTATAAACCAGGATACTGGTCTCTGAGAAAACATGAAAAAGAAAACTGAAAAGAAAAAACGCAAAGAAGATTGATGCGTTTTTTTCTTCTCATTCTTTTCTTCTCAAGTTTTCTCATAGACCAGCGTCCTGATTTTTAATTATATCTAATGATATGCACCGACCCTGAAAGTTTGCTGGGAGATATATGGCATGTTATATAACTCTGTCAATTTGCTGTGTCTCTAAAGCATGAAACTATTAGTAGCTCTTTGTAAGGTGTGTAAATCAAATGATATTTATCTCTCAATGGATGGAGTACAATTTCTGATGATCGAGTTGGTGAGGAGGTGGTGAATTAGTGTACCGTAACGAACGTTACGGTACACTAATTCACCTCCTCCTCACCAACTCGTCATTTCTATATCTAAGAATAGATCTGACATCTTTTCTCTAACCCTCAACTGAGCTTTTGCTTTTCCCTGAGATGTTATCTGTGCATTCGTTCTGCTGTGTATGTTTATGCGCGCGTGTCTCTTTGTGTACACATGCGTATTCATGTACAATAGTTGTTCATATTATTTATAAGTATCAATCTTTTCACCATTGAACTTGTCAGTCACTCAAATGTCCCGGTCCATCTACCACTGATGCTTGCAGTTGCTTCTCAGCGTCTGTTTACCTTAAATCAGTCACTGGTTGCACTTTGTGTAAAAGTACATATCTATCTATCTATCTATCTATCTATCTATCTATCTATCTATCTATCTATCTGTGTATATATATATATATATATATATACATACACACACATGTAGGTATGTATA
>NC_068984.1:138979889-138992495 GCF_001194135.2 Octopus bimaculoides | reverse complement strand
CATGTATATATGTACAGCTATATGTCTATCTATCTATCTATCTGTCTGTACGTATGTATGTATGTGTGTATGGTGTTATGCATATGTGTATATGTATGTATGTACTTAATGAGAAAGGGAGGCAGACAGGGAAAGAAAGAAAGAAAGAAAGAAAGAAAGAAAGAAAGAAAGAGAGAGAGAGAGAGAGAGAGAGAGAGAGAGAGAGAGAGAGAGAGAAGACCATACATTTTTATATAGTTATGTTTATACGTACGCATACATGTACGTATATACTACGAAAACTTAGTGGCTTGTGAGGCATAAGTAGCTGTCCCTGAGAGAAGTTATGGAAAATCGCTACCCAGCTGTCATTATAAATCCTTATAGATCAAGTAAAATCTCCCACATAAGAGACTATTAAAGTGTTGTGGTGAGAAATAACGATGACCTTCGGTTATTGTGAATGGGAGCTCAATGAATTTAAATAGATTACTATATCTGTTAGGAAGACATTCTTCGTGCAAATAAAGATGCAGGCTGTAAAATAAATCATATTTATTTCATTGAGTTATTCAGGATATGTAGGTCGCTTCCTGAAAGGCATTTGTATGGAGACACTAGTGAAACTGTTTCTCAACTATGTGAAGCATGGTTCAAGCCCATTACAGAGAATTTCTGGCAAACATTGATTAGTACGTATGAGTGTGTGTGTGTGTGTGAAAGAGAGAGAGAGAATACTGATGTATGTATTTGGGATTGGGTCTATATTTAATTATGGTTTGTACTTGTTGATAAATTGTCTTCTTTTATTCAGTCTTTGTTGTTGTTTGAAGGAATCTGAGCACTTGTAGAGGGGAAATACTTAGAAATTTGGTAAGACCATTCCTGCACAAGTTGCAATGTGACAGCTTAAAGGAATTTTCCTTGTGCTTTTGTCTCGCATCTGTTGGTGATGCGTCGTCATTCTGTTGCATAATGATCTGCCCGTCTGACCCATGTAATTATGTTGGCAACCAATTGCATGTGATTACGTAGATCAGGTTTTCCATGTTGCAAGTGAGATTGGACTTGAGTTTGAAGGCCGTCTTTGAATTTAAATTCCGGCCCCTCAATTAGGTAACGGCATGTGCGCCGTTTGTTCTCCTGCATTTTGTGACCGTTGTGTTGGGGGCTTCTTTGTGCATTTTTGCTCCAGTGAGAACGAGTTTTAGTGTTTTGGGCTGCTTTTTGTTTTTGATGATTTGTTGTTTTTCTAAGACTTTTCTCATTTCTTCATCTGCAGATAAGATAGGAAGGTTTTTGTGGATGTAATAAAATATTTCGGTTTTTCTGGGATTGAAGGTTGACACGAATGGTAAGACATTTTTCCTTCTTTTGGCTTTTGTTTTCCTAAGTTCATTCATATCCATTTGTTTCTCCTTGTCTATTCCGTTGATGATTATGCTGGTAGGTGAGGGGAGGCTCTTTGGATAAGTGTGTCCTTCGGTTCCTCTAGTTTTTGTTCACGTTTAGATGGTTCTGATGCTATGGTACAAATTCGTTTTACCAGGTTGAAGGGAATGTTGAATTTGGCGTGTTTCGGGTGGCATAATGTCAAAAGAATATACTGTTTGGAATTGACGAGTTTGAAGAATAAATCCTTAAATATTTGAAAATAAAAAAATGTAAACGAATCCCAGTGCATTTTTAACTTCTCTTTTCTATACACATACACACGTTAGCTTTTAAGTCATAGGAGGACGAGATATATACATATACGTAAGCGTACATATGTATATACGCGCGCACGCACACATTTCATACAAACATGTTTGAGCACGTATACATACATACATATATATACACACACACACGCATTTCATACAAACATGTTTGTGCGCGTGTACGTGTGTGTGTGTGTGCATGACAGGCTTCTTATATTTCCTGTTTACCAAATTTAATAACAAGACTTTGTCAGCCTGTGGCTAATGTAGAAGATACTTGCTTATAAAGAAAAATTAGTGTCACCGTCGAAAAAGAACATTTAGCAAAATCTAGCAAAACATTTAGCAAAAGCAGTAAGATCTGTTAAAATATTTTCCAGTTTCCAGTTGTTTCTCATCGAATGTTTTACAAAAGGACCTGCCTCTTTTGTAAAAAATAAATAAAAAGTGGTGCTGATGGAGCTGACTCCTATAGGAAGATCGCCAGGAAGAAGCTTTTGAGAGAAAGGTCTCCAAGTACGCAGGTCTGGTCAGTGACTGCCAACGGGCTGGTTGAAGAGCGAGGTGTCTACCAATGGAGGTTAGATGCAGGGGTTTCGCAGCCCGTTCCCTGACCAGAGCCTTCAGCAGTTTGGGCATCGAGGGAGTGAGAAGGAGGAAGGCCATCCACAGTACCACCGATGCGGCAGAGAGAGCCTCAAGATGGTTGTGGATCAAAAGAGGAGAGCCATGGGGTAGCTAGCTGGCCATCTAGACACAAGCTGGGGTCTGATCAGCCCCAGCTGGTTCACCTGGAGGAGGGTGTATGATGTTGAAAGACCCGAAACACCCGATGAGACCGGCCACATCACTGAAGATGTGTCCAGATGCATCCGACATTGAAGTATGTACACAACTATGAAAGAAGTTTATTTTGCTCCCTTACTTTGGCTTTTGTAGTCTTGCGAGCTGCATGGCAACCTCATTAGTGCTGGTGGTATGCAAAAAACATCATGTACGCGCTGTAAATGGTTGGCGTTGGGGATGTGATTCACTCATAGAAAACATGTTAAAGTAGACACCAGAGCACGATGCAGTTCTTGAGGCCATTGGATCCCGTCAAACCATCCAACCCACGATGATGAACCTCGCTTAGCTTACATATCGTATTTTTAAGAATATTCTATGCACAAGGCCCGAAATTTTGAGGGGGGGGACCAGTCGATTAGATCGACCCCAGTACGCAACTGGTACTTAATTTATCGACCTCGAAAGGATGAAAGGCAAAGTCGACCTCGGCGGAATTTGAACTCAGAACATAAAGACAGACGAAATACCGCTAAGCATTTCACCCGGCGTGCTGACGATTCTGCCAGCTCACCGCCTTTAAGATCATTCATTACCTCTCTAAACACTCAACAACAGAACAGCCAACTAAAGGGACGCAACTCTTAGATTAAGACATTACCTCACATAGAGACTATCAATAGAAGAGAACAAACGAAAGTGGCCAACTAGATCAGTATTATATTCAAATGAAACTGCAGGGAGCTTTTGTAAACCCTTAGCTTCCACTTTTGCCTTTTGTTGCTTAATTGTTTAAGTTCTTAACATTTTTGCTGCTATTTTTCTGTTGAAATGAATTGCTTTTGTTTCAATTAATTTTGAAAATGACGAAAATTTGATAAAATAACTGTCATTAATAAGCTGATATATTTAGACCATAACTTGGTTTCTAATCTTACTGCAGGGCCAGCAAATTCCGAGCAGAGTGTAAGTCGATTACTTAACTGGTACTTATTTTATTGATCCCTAAAGGAGAAAAGTAAAGTTTGAACTCTAGAAAGTAAAGATGACCAAAATGTTGCTACATTTTTCCTGGCATGCTAACGATTCTGCCAGCTCACTTTAAAAAGTATAATTGCCTCCCTGACAGGGAATTGAACCCCATCCTCCTCCTCATCATCATCATCGTTTAACGTCCGCTTTCCATACTAGCATGGGTTGGACGATTTGACTGAGGACTGGTGAACCAGATGGCTGCACCAGGCTCCAATCTGATCTGGCAGAGTTTCTTCAGCTGGATGCCCTTCCTAACGCCAACCACTCCAAGAATGTAGTGGGTGCTTTTACGTGCCACTGGCACGAGGGCTAGTCACGCGGTACTGGCAACGGCCACGCTCAAAATGGTTTTTTACATGCCACCTGCACAGGAGCCAGTCCAGTGGTACAACAGGTATATTTACCACAATACTGGTGATGACAAGATGAAGCTCTGATGGAAGTTTTATAATTTAGATCCCTTTAAAACAGATTTGTATTGTAGAATCTAAGGACAGTCTCAGACAGGTTGGTATCAAAGGATTCATTCAGATTGTTTCCCTCCTTCTGACTGAAAAAGAATTATCATTCAGTGGAAGAGTACTTTGTGGTGAAACTATAATTCCAGGTTCAATCTCACTATGTGGCACCTTGGGTATGTGTCTTCTACTATAGCCTTGTGAGTGGATTTGATAGACAGAAACTGGAAGAAGCCTGACATGTGTGTATATGTGTGTGTGTTTGTCCCCTACTGACTGAATAACAACTGGTGTTGGTATGTTTACATCTCCCATAATTAGCAGTTCAGCAGAAGAAACTGATAAAATAAGAAACAGGCTTTAAAAAAAAAAGTAAGAACTGCAGTCAATTCATTCAACAAAAAAATTCAAGGCAGTGCTCCAGCATGGCCAGTTTAATTGCCGAACCAAGAAATGAGAAAATAAAAGGTAAATGGTATATTCTATTTAGTTTTATTTTTACAAAAAAAAAAAGAAAAAAAAAATGGGTACAATTTAAAAAAGCTCAGCAATTCCTTCTTCGATGAATCGTTTATAGATGGCCATGAATCTGGCAACAAAGGCTTCAAGATGGAAGATTGCTTTCTGTCCAAGTTGCAGTCGGTGTTCATAATAAGCAGCTGATTTGACAACTTCCGATTTGAGTTGACCATCACAGTTAGTGATTAACTCTTGTAGGAGACCCTGGTGAAGAGACAAAATGATTGAATTAACGCATCAACAACATTTAGGTGATGGGGAATAAACAAAATTAGAAACACATTATTCATTTTGACCTGCCAGACATTCAAGCGAGATCGTTGCCAGTGCCGCTGGACTGGCTCCTGTGCAGGTGGCATGTAAAATACACCATTTCGAACGTGGCCGTCGCCAGTACCGCCCAACTGGCCCTCGTGCCGGTGGCACGTAAAAGCACCCACTACACTCTCAGAGTGGTTGGCGTTAGAAAGAGCATCCAACTGTAGAAATTCTGCCAAATCAGATTGGAGCCTGGTGTCGCCTCCTGGTCCACCAGTCCTCAGTCAAATCGTTCAACCCATGCTAGCATGGAAAGCGGACGTTAAATGACGATGATGATGATGATGATGATATTCATCTTTTCAAGAAGGTTAGGTGTGATTACAGAAATACCTGCTTGTTGATGTATTTATATTGCTATAGAAAAAACAAAACTATTTTGTTCACTGCACTGTTTCTGCCAGCCTACATCAATCACCATCGTTACTTAATATCCGTTTTCCATACAGTCATGGGCTGGCTGGTTTGACAGGAGCTGGCAAGTTGCAACAAGTTCCAATGTCAGCTTGGCATGGTTTCTATGCCATGCTGGATTCTCTTCCTAATAAGAACCACTTTACAGTGTGTACTGAATGCTTTTTCTGACCTAGTGAGGTCATCAAGGAACTTGCAAGATAAAAGAAAAAAACAAACATGAGAAAGCCTCTTCAAATGGAATGCGGGTATTTAAAGGTGTAGATGGATTTGTGCCATGTATGTTACATGCATACATATATATCCAACAAGCTTCAGCACAGGTTCCATCTCGAATTTTCAGCCAAGCCTGCACCTTGGGGCATCTACTAGTCATGATCAACCAAACATTTGCACATTTGTAAGTGTAGGGTTGAACAAGATTTTTTGAGGAAGACGTTGTTACTTGTACAACTCTCCTCGCTTTATGCCATTAATGTTTGTCCAATGAAAAGGCCACTACACAACTATACAACCAGGTCCCAGTCTGATTTGTCATGGTTTTCTATAGTTGGATGCCTTTCCTAATGCCAACCACTCCGAGAGTGTAGTGGATGCTTTTACGTGCCACCGGCACAAGTACCATGGCTGCAATTTTGCTCGGCTTGATGGGTCTTTTTCTCAAGCACGACATAATGCCAAAGGTCCCGGTCATTGCTTCAGTGAGGCCCAACACTCAAAAGGAACTCAGTCACTTTGCCTCCGTTAGGCCCATACACACCCACCCAATAATATAATCCTGAGTAGATACATTCGGACTGAGAAAAAGAGAAAAGAAACCATAACTAGTTGACTGCTATTTCATCATAGTCAGCTCAATAAATGGTGACCAGTGGTTAAACAACAACAGCTATCAGGTAAATCAATGATTAATTTCTTGTTAAGAGTTTTATAATAAAGAATTATTTTTACCTTCATAATTATATCAGGAGGTATACAATGAGTAAGGAGTTCATAGAGACGAGCCCGGATCTCTAAAAGCCTGCAAAAATGAGGAGAAGTTCAAAAATAGCATTCAATACACTAACAAGTATATGTAAAGGGACATTGTTATGATACAGAAAACTATGATATGAATAAATGTTAAGGCACATCTGCTTATATAAAATAATAATAAATGCGCCCTTTTAAAGCCTAGCCAGGCTCATGGCATACATGCAAACAGGTGAGGGTTAGCAACAGGAAATGCATCCAGCTGTAGAAAATCTACAAGAAATTCCGTCTGAGCCATGTGAGCATCAAAAACTGATGTTAAAATGATGATAATGATATATATGTTAGTGATGGAGTGGGTGTATGTCTCTTCGAACACTGTTTCACAACCCATGTCGGTTTATTTATGTCCCCATAACTCAATTGTTTGCTGTAAAAGAGACCAAGAGAATATGCAAGACTTATTTCTTAAGTATTGCATTCAGTTTGACCTAATTGCTCCAGCATGTCCGCATTCCGTTTACAACAGTTTCTTGATGTGCTACTTCCAGTAATAAATACCCTTGATTAGTGCCACTCATTATCAAGAAATAAATAAGAAGCACCTGTGCTGGTGCCGCATATAAAGCACTGGTGTCGGTGCCAGGTAAAAAGCTCCCAGTACACTCTGTAAAGTGGTTGGCTTTAGGTAGGGCATCCAGTTGTAGAAACCATGCCAAAACAGACAATTAGAGCCAGTCAAACTATCCAACCACACCGGTATGGAAAACGGATGTTGAACGACTATGAAATTTCACTTGGAGCCTGGTGTAGCCATCTGGTTCACCAGTCCTCAGTCAAATCGTCCAACCCATGCTAGCAAGGAAAGCGGAGGTTAAACGATGATGATGAAGTCCACACTAATAAAGCTGCTCTATCACCTAAATAATGCTTAGTTGGTGTCCTTTACCTACCAATCACCCAGGCTGAGACCACTAAAATCTAGTCAGGTCACTCACATTATATCAGAGTAACAGTTAGTAGCTACTCACAAATCATTGCTCATTCAACCTCAATAAAATAAAATTTATCAAATATTCAGTTGGACAATTCCTCTTCTCAACACCAACTTCTGTGGACATTAGCCATTTTAACACTTGAGTATTTAAACTGGCCATATCTGGCCCAAAAATCAGTATGATACCGGCAGATTTTAATATAATTATTTCGTGGATAATCTGAACAAATCAAAATTTACCTCTGTGGACTCTGTTGTTGTACTATCAATCCAGCTGTTTCTTGCAGATAAAGTTTCCAGTCTGGTTCAATTACTTCTTGATCAATGCTGAATGGATACCTGAAAATTTTAAAGGAAATTTTCACGTTAGTCACTTAAATAATAAAAATATATAAAGCGATATGAATGAGTTGAGAATGAAAATGTTGAAATACGGGTACATAAGTCCTAATTCCAAACAGTAAAAGTGCAAATCAGAAGCTATTTTAATCTCAGGTAAAAAGCTAAAATACTATCAGCCAATGTTAACTGAATCGAGTGTTGTATGAAATAATTTTTGAGCTCCACAACTCACGAGTGGTTACTTGCTTTCCATGGTGTGTAAGCCCTTAGCATTTAAACTGGCCAAAGCATTCTACCTGTTTTATGTTTAGACCAGCCAGATTGGGTCCTTCACACCTACCTTACAATATCATTCTGAAAATATACAGGTAGATCATCAAAATCTTGAAGATACAAGATGATACCTGATTAATTCAAAACAATATCAATTAATAAGAATTATAATATAATTTAATCTGAATGATAAAAGGTTAAGGAGATCACAACATTCCCCTGACCAGAATGCCAGCCCAATGAAGGGTCCAAGGCCAACAATTATGAGATGAGAGGGCAAATCTATTACATTGACCCCGGTATTTGACTGGTACTTAGGGATGGAAGACAAAGTAGACCTCAGCAGGATTTGAACTCAGAACGTAAAGAGCTGGAAGAAATGCTGCTTTTGTTCAATGTGCTGCTGATGATTTTGTCAGCTTGCAGCCCTTGTATGAAGATTACTAGAAGTTATTTTATTGTCCCTTGGCGAGATGAACTGTAAAACCGACCCAGTGCTATTCTGCACACAGAGCAAAAATACTGATTTGAAATGTTGGCACAAGGCCTGCAATTTTGAGGAAGGGAGAAAGTTGATGACAACAACTCAAGTGCTCAACTGATACTTATTTTATTAATCCCGAAAAGATAAAAGGCAAAGTCAACCTCAGCGGAATTTGAACTCAGAACGTAAAGATGCACAAAATGCTGCCAAGCATTTCGTCCGGCATCCTCACAGTTCTGCCACCTCACTGCCTTACACAGAGCAAAAAAAAAAACAAGAAACAAAATAACATTAACTTACTGTTGGACTTTACAGGCTTCACACATAAGAAGAGCCCTTCTCATGTTTCTCTCACTGACCAATGATATTTTTTTGGCAAGTTCTATTGGTAATGTGAGGCCTTCTTTCTTGCATACTGTCTGCAAAACTTGGCAGATCTGAAACAGGAAAGTTTATAAAGAAATTCAGCAACTTACCATTATCATCACCATCAACAACATCATAGCAATGTTGAACATGAAGCCACATGATGAGAAAGCAAGCTTCTTAATCACACAACCGAGAGAGAGGAAACATGTGGTGATTGAACAGACCCTGGTGCAGTGGTTCTCAACTGGGGTCCACATGACCCGTGATACACAAAATACAGGCTGTTCAAAAAGTCTCTCAGCAGTAAGTATTTAATTGCAGAATAAATATTCATAAGATGGTATAAGACTACAAAAGAATACATTAAATGAAGGACAACATTTTCAACACCTCTTATAAAATTTTTTAAAGTCTTGTAAAGTCTAATATATTGTTTTGTAGTCTTGGCGTTAGGAAGGGCATTCAGCCATAGAAACTCTGCCAAATCAGATTGGAGCCCGGTGTAGCCTTCGGGTTCCACCAGTCCTCAGTCAAATCGTCCAACCCATGCTAGCATGGAAAGCGGACGTTAAACAATGATGATGATACCATCTTATAAATATCTATTTTGCAATAAAATACTTACTGTGGAGAGACTTTTTGAACAGCCTGTATTTTAACAATATTTTTTTATGCAGCTCCTAATATTGAATTATAACAATATAATGGGACTTTTTAAAACACTGAATGGATATGAAGCTCCAGTAGAGTGAAAAGGAATTAAAATGGACCCATAGATATAAAATGTTTAGGAAGGGCACCCAGTCATAGAAATCAAGCCAAAACAGACAATGGAGCTTGGTGCAGTCTTCTGGCCTTACCAACTCCTGTCAAACAATCCTACCCATGTCAGCATAGAAAACAGATGTTAAATGACGATGATGAATTAAATGAGGCTAATTAGGTTGAAATTTTAATAGTTGGATAAAACATATGAGTTAGAAACGATCTTTCCTTTTTTTTTTTTTTATATTTTTAATCAAGAGAGAAAGCAGTGTCCCACGACCCTTAACAGCTGTGGTTCTCAACCAGGGCCCATATAAGATTTTTGGGGGTTTACACAACAAAATAGTAAATTGAGGAGCCACAACAGTATTTTAAGGGAGCGTGAAAAAGGTCTGTATGTAATGCATGCATTGCAAGAAACAGCAAAATTTCTTGTTCTAACATTTTTAATTGTTCAACCTACACTAGCTAACGTGTGAGAAACAAAATAAGAATTTTTAAATTGACATTAGGAAAGGCATCCAGATGTAGAAACCATGCCAAAATAGGCACTAGAGCCTGGTGTGGCTCCTGACCTTGCCAGATCTTGTCAGACCATCCAACCCATGCCAGAATGGGAAACAGACATTAAAACTTTCAATACCAACCAGGCTGAAACCGCCTCTGGCTCTGTAGTATAAAAGTCTTGTTTAGATAAGTTTTGAATTAAAATCTTCCACCAAACCTTAGTCACAATTTATGTTCCTACCACTAGCTTAATGATAACTAAGTTATTTTACTAAATTCTTTGTTATATTTAAAATTAATTGAAAGAAACACAGAGCATCTCAAAATAAATACGGTAACAAAAGGGATGACGATGACGATGATATGCTGTAGTAGAGAAATGAGAAAAGACTGGATTATATGCTGTAGTATAGAGATGAGAAAAAACTGGACTCCATGTTGTGGTACACAGATGAGAAAGACTGGACTCTATATTGTAGTATAGAGATGAGAATGACTGAAACATATGTTGTAGAAGAGAGATGAAAAATAACTGGATTATATGCTGTAGTATAGAAACAAGAAACGAACGGACAATATGCTGTAGTGTAAATGAGAGACAGTCAATGTGAGGGAAAGAAAGAAAAAAATGATATATTAAACAATTATAGTGATTGTAAACAGCATAACTGACCTCATCAACAGTAGGTGCTGGTACCCGGATTCCAAGACAACGGCTTTTTATGGCAGGAATGACTTTACTTGAGGAATTACAGATGAGGATGATGCGACATGTGGCCATATATTTTTCCATTGTTCTTCGGAGAGCGTGTTGAGCATCTTTTGTTAAACGGTCAACTTCAGTGAGGATAACAACTGAAATAGGAACAAACCTCATCATTATCATCATCATCATCTCCATTGTCATCATCATCATCATTTTAATGTCCATTTCTCTATGCATGCATGGGTTGGACAGTTTAGGGGGACAGATTTTTCTACAGTTACATGCCCTTCCAGTTGCCAACCTTCACCTGTTTCCAAGCAAAGTAATATTTCCCTGGGGCCAGACGTGTTTTTCACAGAATATTAGAAATGAATGACACTGCTTGTACAACAGTGGCACTCATTTACAACAATCATACAATGTCAAGACAAAGAGACACAAACATACACACACTCACAAATATATGCATGTGTATGTATGCACAAACACACACATATATATATATATGAGGCTCCTTTCAGTTTCCATCTACCAGTACACTTACAAGGCTTTCATTGGCCCAGGGCTTTAGCAAAAGATACTTGCCCAAGGTGCAATATAGAAGGATTGAACCCTACACCATGTGGTCAGAAAGCAAGCTTCTAAGCCACACACCCATGCCCATGTCTCATTTACAATAATTTAGCATAGACATGGTAACAGAATGACAAGGCCTGCTAGTTACAGTAATTCTTCTACTCATGCTGTCCTGATTATACAGAGGTGCACTAATGTGTCTTTTTCTATTAGAACAGACCAGATCTATGTAACTATAAAAACATACATCATCATTATTTAATGGCTATCCTTTCCGTGCAGGCATGGGTTGGCCAGCTTGAGAAGATCTGGTGAGCTACAGGGTTGCGCAGAGACCCAATGCCATGTTCAGATTATAGTAGTCCAACGTGTTATGCAGTGATATAGAACTGGAGACTACATGGTAATGAACTCCATGTCCTCAAAGCCTTCAGCAAGTAAGTGTCTTCTGTTATGGCCCCAGGCCAGTGGTTTTGGTAGATAGAAACTGAGAGAAGCCCATCAAGTGTGTATGTGTGTGTGTGTGTGTGTGTGTGCCTGTGTGTACCCTTGTGTAGGATCATATGGTAGTTGTAAATGAGCATCACTGTCATACAAGCGAGATTGTTCTTTTTCAGTTTTCCATGAAAAGCAAAGTCTATACTTTGATTGGAAACAGGTGAAGGTTGATGTGAAGGGAATCCAGCTGTAGAAAAACTGGCTTAAGACATTCCATCTGACACATGCAAGCATGAAAAAGAGATGTTAAATGATGACGATGATAAGATAGACAAACAGACAGACAAACAGATAGATAGATAGACAGATAGGTAGATAAACAGGCAGACAGATGGATAGATAGATAGATAGATAGACAGACGGACAGATAGATAGACAGATAAAGAGATAGATATTTAGCGAAAGAGAGAGCGTGGGGAGAAACTAACCTTTGAAATCACGTTGAGAATTGATATCTAACTGATTGACCTCAGCAATTGACTTGATAAGTTCTTGGATCACAACACGGTCCTGTACACCAACATCACTGATAAACAGAAAAAGAGGGAACAACAGGAACTAAAATAAATGACAGTTGTATAATTATAGTAAATTAAATAACATAACTGAAATTAATTCGATGACAAATCAACTTCGACTGACTCTACATAAAGAGGAATGCACAGTAAACTCTGGTGTGTGTTTGACAACTGCTGTTATAGTGTTGACATTGCTGTAAGCTAACAGTTCAGCAATACATACATAGTCTGATCAATTAGCATCTAGACTGTTGCTATAGTAATGAAACTAAAGCACACAGGGTGATGCTGCTTAGCACAGACTGACCCTGAACTCTGCTGTGCATAGAATAAGTACCATAAATGACTAAAAGAATAAAAGAATATATATATATATATATATATATA
>NC_068984.1:138975974-138977863 GCF_001194135.2 Octopus bimaculoides | reverse complement strand
ACACATAGTCCCCAGTTGGTAACATTGATTTCAAGGCCCTCCTAGATGAGAGACTGGCATTCCACTTAATGTCTATGTTCCATGCTGGCATGGATTGGAGAGTTATTAATGTAGAAATATGGTATCGTAGCTACTAACAGTTGAGGGTTGCGTAGTCTAGACAGCGTTTTTAGATTTCATTATTCTCTTTAACCCGGGCAAAGCCGGGTATTTCTGCTAGTATATATATATATATATATATATATTCTATGGGTTGACAAGTTCCACTGTTTACAGCAGTGCTTGGAAAGAAGGTGTGTAGCATGTGATCATTGCATTGACCTTGACTGAGAAAATTGACCAGAGAATCTGCATCAAATTTTGCCAAAAGCTTGGCCATACCTGCTCAGAGGACTAAGCAAAGTTTTCAAAATGCTTTCACCATTCTTGTCACAATCAATGTGATCTTGTGCAACTGAAACCCAAGTGTCCTTTTGGTTAGCTGAAAGCAGTTTTGGCACAAACTTGGCAGACACACATATACCCAAATCTCCAGTGATAATGGATTGGACTGAACTGTAACTAATCTGCAAATCCTCTGATAACTTACGGATGGTGATTTGATAATTTCCCCTCATAGCTGTATGCACTTCTGCGATGTTTTTTTCAGTTCTCCCAGGACATTCGTCAATATTGACATTTTTTACAGCCATCTGTACAGACACTCGTACATTTTTGTGCGACTTATACACTTCTCTCTCTACATTTTCAGCAACTTTGCATAGGCCTCTGAGCAGGTATCGCCATGACAACTTTCTCTGTCATGGTCCAAGCAACAACCACCAGAGTTCAAGGTCAATCAGTGCCAAGCTTTAGCTTCATCACTACGGTAACAATCCGGATACTTATTGATCAGGCCTCGTATGCTGCTACCTTGGTAACCAAGTTTATTGTTCTATATTTAAGAGATGAGGAATTATGTACATTATTTATATTTGACGGATATTTGTCCTCATCTTGTTTATTGTCAACACAACGTTTCGGCTGATATAGCCTCCAGCCTTCATCAGGTGTCTTGGGGAAAATTTTGAACCTGGGTATTTTTCGATGTTGTTATTATTATTATTCAGGTCACTGCCTGGAATCGAACTCAAAATCTTGGTGTTTGTAGCCCGTGCTCTTAACCACTATGCCATATGCCCGTTTATTCTATACCAAGGTTCTCAGCTGGGGCCCATGCAAGATTTTGTTGTTAGAATTTATCAGCATTACATTGGTTATGCTTCCTTCATACACAAAATATTTTAACAACATTTTATACAATTTCTAATAATATCAAATAATACAAATATAATGGGAGTTTTTCAAACACCAATAGTCACAAGAATTCACCTGAGTAAAATAGGGACCAAAGGAGGTCCATAAGTAAAAAGAAAAAAATGGTTAAGAATTGTTCTATAGACTTGGCTGCAACAAGACAGTTCAAGGGAGACAACAAGCTATGTGTGTTTATGTTTAACGCAACATTCAACCATCATGTTTGTTTACTGTATTTGCTCGCATAAGACACATTTTTTCCAATTTTCAAAAACAAAATCAAACACCCAGATCCTACATATGAAGCTGGGCCAATATTTATTTCTTTACTGAACATAGGGGGCTAACCATAGAGGGGACAAACATGGACAGACAAAGGGATTAAGTCGATTACATCGACCCCAGCGCATAACTGCTAGTTATTTAATTGACCCCCGAAAGGACGATAGGCAAAGTCGACCTCGGCAGAATTTGAACTCAGAATGTAAAGACAGACGAAATACCACTTAGCATTTCGCCTGGCGTGCTAACATTTCTGCCAGCTCACACACTTCAATGTCCTAGAAAGATTCTTTCCTGCATGTGCACTGCAA
>NC_068984.1:138974787-138975964 GCF_001194135.2 Octopus bimaculoides | reverse complement strand
AACATTTCTGCCAGCTCACACACGTCAATGTCCTAGAAAGATTCTTTGCTGCATGTGCACTGCAAAATAGTGCATCTTATATGCCTAAGCAGCTTTTATGCCATCAAATATAATAAGTTTCTCAGATCTTGTTTTGATTTCCAGACAAACTTTACTAAATTTCATCATGGTGTATGCTTTCCATGCTGGCATGGGTTGGACTGATTGCCATAATCAGAATCCGTAGTGAGACCATTATCCAAGGCCTCTGCCAGGGGTGTAGCCAGCCCACTTATGCGTACCTTTCCTTCATTGGAAACGATGATGACGATGTGTGTATATATATATATTATTATTTTTTTGTCTACGTTTTGTTTGCAATGTCCTGTACCCAGATATGCACCTATATATACAGGTAGATGTAGGTACGCACATACTTGTACATATATATGCATATACTCATTTATTTGTTTTATATATATATATATATATATACAGTGTACATTTAAGCACATAAGAAGTATCCATCATAGGATTCCCTCACGCTAGAAAGAACAGCTAAATTCCAAATCACTACGAGGGATAAAATTTCGAAAGGAATGAAATTTTATCCCTAATAGTGGTTTTGAACTTAGCTGTTCTTTCTAGCGTGAGAGAATCCTATGATGGATACCTCTTATGTGTTTAAATGTACACTGTATATATATATATATATATATATACACACACACACACACATCATCATCATCATCATCATCGTTTAACATCTACTTTCCATGCTGGCATGGGTTGACAGTTCGAATGAGCACTGCCAAGCCAGTAGGCTGCACCAGGCTCCAATCTAATCTGGCAAGGTTCCTAACGCCAACCACTCCGGAGTGTAGGGGGTACTTTTTACGTGCCACCGGCACAGGAGCCAGTCAGGAGGCACTGGCATTGACCATGTTCAGATGGTGCTGTTTATGTGTCACACAGTAGGACTGAACTCAAAATCAATATGGTTGCAAAGCGAGCTTCTTAACCACACAGCCATGTCTGTACTTAGAACAAGAAACTGCATAAGTGAAATAACTATATTAAATAAAGGTTCCAGTAACTTGAATATTAATTTAAAACAATTAATCTTACCTGGGATTTACCTCTATGTGATAATTACTTGAAATTGTCATAATGTCTAGTTTTTTCTTTGACGGTGTTA
>NC_068984.1:138972131-138974656 GCF_001194135.2 Octopus bimaculoides | reverse complement strand
GCCCGGTTTCCCAGTTTCTATGGCGTATGTGTTCCTCCCTGGCTGGATGGGACGCCAGTCCATTGCAGCGTTACTCAAGAAACAGGAAGAAAGAGTGAGAGAAAGTTGGGGCGAAAGAGTACAACAGGGGTCACTCCCCCCCCCCCTGCCGAAGCCTCGTGGAGCTTTAGGTGTTTACGCTCAATAAACACAACCCCCGGTCTGGGAATCGAAACCTCGAGTCCGCTGCCCTAACCACTGGGTCATTGCGCCTCCTATTTAGAATGTATACTTACAATAAAATTACTTTAATGAAAAGCTTTTTTGAAATTATTATTATACTTGGGGGTGGTCATATATTGTTAATCAAATACACGGACAATATGTTTGGTCTTCAGCTTTATTTTTTGTTTCTTTGTCAAAGCTCTATCGTCACACATCTTGTGATTTCTTCATTGACTCTTTATCTCACATATTTCCTCTTGTTCATCTTCACAGGATGTGTGACGAAACAGCATTGACAAACAAAAATAATAATAATAAACATGCTGAACTAAAGACCAAATATACGGTGCATGTATTTAATTGATAAAATATGACCATTCCCAAGTATATCAATATCTGTTTCAACACAGGGTTTCACGTCAAGAATCTTGCAAAACAAATACATCTACATCATCATTTAACGTTCTCCTTCCAGGCTGGCATGGGTTGGACAGTTTGATAGGAGCTGACTACGCCAACTATGTCGGATTTTAAACTTGAAGAAAAAAAACCTTGCATATTTCTTCTTGCCAGCACGTATACACACACACACGAACAACCCAGTAACTTTCTCTTTCCACTTCGATACGTCAACAGAACTAGCAGGCAGTTGGCAATCACGGAAATCAACTACTATGTTTATAGAATCCGAGTCAAAACGAAATATCGCCGAAACCTTTTATATACCTAGACTTTATTAAATCTAAATACATTCGTTAAAACTAAGTTAATATTTAGATGCTTAATACTTCTCAGTAGCTGAGGATATAGTTAAGATTGAATTAGCAAAAATAATACATGAATGAACAATACTTTAAAACCAACGTTCTCTATATTTGCTCTGTGTATCATAAACTATAATACTACGAACTACAGTAATTGTCAAAGCACCACACTGGAAGGAAACTGGATGATGTTGACGATCTACGCGAAGATCTTAACTTAACACACACAGTCGTACGTCGAACTGTACACACAAGATATTCTGTAAAGATACTAAATGAAACATTCGTTAAAAGGATATATTATACTCACAAGCCTTTTCAGAAGTTTTGCTTGATCTTTGTGGTAGTCGAGCTTATTGAGAGATGTTGGCCGATATTTGTCCACCCAAAGACTCATTTTGTTAATTAACCGAGGCTGTACTTAACAATAAGTTAAACAAATAACAAGCCTGAAATGTTGGCGCCAAATGTTGTTGACGGAAGTGTAGGCCAGAGTGACCTCCCTTAACGAATGTCTAAAGGGAAGTAATTCCTACTAGCCTATATTTTTTTGAACTGGTGAATTCAGATAATATTTTTGTAATATAAGAAAGCAGTGAGTTAGTAGAATCGTCAGCTCGCCGGGCAAAATGCGTAGCGGCATTTCATCCGTCCTTAAGTTCCGAGTTCAAATTCAGCCGAACTCGATTTTGATTTTCATCCATTCAGGGTCAATAAAACAAGTATTAGTTTATCACTGTGGCCGATGTAATTGACTTACCCCAAAGCCCTGAAATTGCTGGCCTTGTTCCATGATTTAAAAATTAATATTTGAGTAATATACGGTGTCGAGCTTGACAGAATCGTTAGCACGCCGAGCAAAGTACATAGTGCTATTTCGTCTGTCTTTGCGTTCCGAGTTCAAATTCCGCCGAGGCCGACTTTGCCTTTCATCCTTTCGGAGACGATAAAAATAAGTACCACTTGAGTACAGGAGGTCAATATAATCGATTTACCCCTCCTCTGTAATGTAATAAGTCAATACCAGTTTCTCTGGGATTAATTTTATCCTTTTTATATTATTCTGTTGACGATAAATTAAGTATCAATAATATACTGGAATTGAGTAATGTAATTAACATACCTTAAATAAATTCACAAACTCACGAAATTTATATTCTGACGTTCTTTTATTTTTTATATATATATATTTATTCATTTTAGATAAAGCATGTGAGAAGACAATGTTACAAGACTAATTTTACTAAAAATTTCAGATTCGGGTGTTACGTTTTTTTTTTAATTTTTTTTTTATCGTATATCTAGGACTACATTATTTCTTTGTTATTAAAACCTCGGTCTTAAATATAAGGTTAAGTCTGGTACTTATTCTATCTGTCTGTTTACTGAACGGCTAGTTTACAGGGAAGCAACCAAACCAACACTAGTTAAGAATTTGCAGTTCGTACACAAAGACACACATACATATACATAGATACATGTACACACATGCACACACACATATACATACATACACACACAAACACTATATATATATGTATATATATATATATATAT
>NC_068984.1:138967352-138970369 GCF_001194135.2 Octopus bimaculoides | reverse complement strand
CACACACACACACACACACACACACACTCACTCACACACATACACACACACATTATTTCTCTCACTTCCTCTCTCTCACACACACACACACACTAATATATACGAATATATAAATGCTAATAACCTGAAGACAAAAGACTTAGAGAACTTTATCATGGATAAGAAAAGACAGTATTTACATTATTAAGTAGTTACCGGTTTTTATCACTTTAAGACGCTCTATTCATGCTGAAATAAAAACAGAAAATAAATTGAAACAAATGAAATGAAATTAATCTTTTACAATATCGGCTGTGGAAATTCAAGTGTTTTTCTTATAAATATCACACGGGGATTATTTCGTTTGCTTCTGATTGTTGTTGGATAGCAATTGACATCAGTAGTAACCGGCTAATAAAAGTGACATCGGTACGGCTGTTAGTGGTAGTGACAGGAGGAAGAAAAGCTGTAACAGTAGCACCCAAGGCTGCCGTTACGTACTGAGTTCAAATTCCGCCGAGGTCGACTTTGCCTTTCATCCTTTCGGGGTCGATAAATTTAAGTACCAGTTACGCACTGGGGTCGATGTAATCGACTTAATCCCTTTGTCTATCCTTGTTTATCCCCTCTATGTTTAGCCCCTTGTGGGCAATAAAGAAATAAGAAACGTTAGCACGCCGGGCGAAATGCTTAGCGGTAGCCTTTACGTTCTGAGTTCAAATTCTGCCGAGGTCGACTTTGCTTTTCATCCTTTCTGGGTCGATAAATTAAGTACCAGTTGCGTACTGGGGTCGATCTAATCGACTGGTTTCCATCATCTAACAAGCAGCGGTCGTTGTGATTACTTTAGTAAGGACTGCATTAATGTTGGCTCATATCAGGCGTTCATCTAGCTAGCAGCAATCGTTGTGGTGATTTTATAAAGGCTACATTAATGTTGGTGGAGAGTGTATCCTTTTGCTTTCGCATGATTTTGAACGTAGTTGGTATTTTGCTGAGAGTGATATTTCTTTGTTGATGCATTGTAAACCATCAAATTTACAGAGAGGAGAAATCGTAAATTTTCGTTGTTTCTTGCCTGCATATGTGTCCATATGTTCACTGAGTCTTATTTGTTTATATTCTCGTCATTTGATGTGCGTTTTATACCGAGTTATGCGTTGTCGTAAAGTGTTATTTGTCTGTTCAATGTAATTTTCTTCACAACCAGTGCAGGTTAATGCATAGATTAGATTTCACATGAACAGATGCAATTACATTTTATTGTGAAACGGATTTCTGACTATTAGAAAGAGAGTGAGCAAGGGAAAATAGAATTATTAAAAAAAAGGTGACTGAGCAGTATCTGGAACAGTATGTATTTTTAAAAAATAAAAAAAACATAACAGCAAATGTTGCTGTAAAATTTGCGACAAATATGTTACCAAATACAAAATACAAAACTGAAAACATAATGCGCAAAATGATGATGCGAGCGTGCATGCACACACATAAACACACACGTGTGGTGTCAATAGCATGTCTGAGCATTAAAGAAAAAATTATTATTATAACGGTTAGTAGTAGCAATTATTTTTCTCTTTTTTTTTTTTCGCTTCCTTTCCAGTATTTCCTATATCTATATGAATAAACTTGGAAATTATTTTATATAAAAGAAATGAAATATAAAATAAAAAGGAACACTGTTTGAAATGGAACGAGGAGAGGATATTCAACTCAATACCAAAACACGTTAGTTAAAGAAAAAGGCTCCAAGCAGAAATCAGAAATTGATTAATATTTCATTTTATATATATGTGATTTCCTATAAAAGCATTGTGATTCAAACGGGTCTCTATAAATGTAAACCTCATAATTTTAAACATGATTCATAAGTCCTAATGACCGAAATTTTCGGCCTTTGACACACGCTTAACTTCTGCCGATTAATAATAAAAAAACATAATTTCATATATATGCACGCACACACGCACACACACACACACACACACACACACACACACACACACATGTACATGAATATACATACATACATACATATATATACATATATATACATACATATATATACATACATATATATATATGTCTGTGTGTGTGTGTCTGTGTGCATGCGTGTGTGTGTGTGTGTGTGTATTTATATGCAGCAGTTCAAATAGGTTTACAGGATATATAAAGCTGTAAAAGGAGAATTTATTTTTCCTCCGTGACAATAAAACGCCTTTTACGGGTTCAAATATCTCATAAACATATTTCAAGCGGTATTAAGTTTGGTTATTCTCAATCACGGCTTCGTGCAGTTACTTACAAATACATACATACATACATACATACATACATATATACATACATAGCATGTCTAGATATACAACTATATGCATGAGAATGCATACATAAAACAAAACAGAAATCTCCAAGTATACATACATACAAAAATACCCTGTTGTTGATGTTGAAATTCCAATGAAGGAGCCTGGGATCTAGGTTAGAAACCGGTTCTTTCTTTATTGGCAAGAAATCTTGAAATAAACTGAATAATGACATACACACATACATACATACATACATACATACATACATACATACATACAACTCTTAAGAAATTAGGTTTCTCAAAACCAGAAGGGAGAAACCTAATTCGAAGACTACAGATCTATTCCATCACTGGAAATGTAAAAATCCGTAAAACTTTCCAGAAGTTTATCATTTAAATATATATGAGCATGTCTCTTTTGCTGAAGCGCTAAGTTATGGGGACAAAAACACATCAACATCGGGTGACAAACAATGGTGGGGGACAAACACAGACACATAAACACACACACACACTCACACGCACGCGCGCGCACGCACACATGTATATACGACGGGCTTCTTTCAGTTTCCGTCGACTACAAGGCTTTGGTCGGCTCGAGGATATAATAGAAGACACTTGCCAAAAGTGTCATGTAGTCGGACTGAACCCGGAATCATGTGGTTGGTAAGTAAGCTACTTACCCCGCAGCTACTCCTACGCCTATATATATATATATATATAT
>NC_068984.1:138965640-138967180 GCF_001194135.2 Octopus bimaculoides | reverse complement strand
TGTGTGTGTGTGTGTGTGTATGTATGTATATATATATATATATATCATACAGAATGGGACAAGAACGCAAAACACCCAGACAGTTAGGTGATACAAGAACGGGACAACAAAATATCCAGATAGACGATACTATGAAAACATGGACAGGTCATTCGGAGTTTTCTTTCCCCAGTCGAGATCCAGATTATCCTTGCAATTTCGGCTGGTTATTCACGATATTGCTCCAATCTGGCCAGCCCCAAGGAAAAACTAAGCTAAGCGCTTGGAGGAAAGCAGCGAATGTATACAAAAACAAGGACGGAAAAAAACGAACAATGTTACACAGATACAGTAGGAATAATAACGGGGCATAACAACAGATGTCTTTCGACTAAGGACGAATTAAATTAAATTAAGCTGGCGTGTGTGGAAATAAGGCCTTACGGCAGGGATACAAGTTTTCACAGGCACAGGGAGGAATAACGATGTTGCCCACACAACGGCCGGCCAAGAAAGAAAGATCAGGCTTGGCCGAACACACACACGCGCGCACACGCACACACACACACACACACACATACATACACACACACATACACATACACACGCTTATGTGTTTATATACATATATGAATGTGTGTGTGTTTGTGTATGTGCTCGTTAGCTAGTGTTCAATCTTCCGATTTCAATCTGATAAGGTATAGAAACGTAGAAAAACATTCGTCAGAGATATGTTTCCAGCAACCATTTGATTTGATTTTTGTTACCTAACATCCAACTAGATTTCAGTAATAGATTTGTCATTGCTATTGAAATTTTCACTTCCGCTTTATTTTTAACGTCAATAAACAGTTTTTGAAAATTTATAAGTGTTGATAAAGTATGAATAGATTTTTTTGTATAGAATTTCTTCCTAATTTCATTTCCCAATTGTATGTTCTTTTGGAAGATAATGACTGAATTCCGTAGATGGTTCTGATATAATATACCGAACAGAATATTATATCTAGGAATATTTTCAAATCTATTTTCAAAGTATCTTTTCAGTAAATTGAATAATGCAAAATATAAAAAAATAACAAAATAACAGATTTGCTTTGCTCAAATTTCCTTTACGACAATTTGAACTTCTCTACAAAGTTCATTTCTCTACTTTCACCATTTTACAATATTTATCTGTTATGGCTTCGTAGAGAGAAGTTTAAATTATGCATTCCAGTGGGGGGGGGGCATACAAATTCAGACATATATAAGCATATACCGAAGCAAAATAAAGATGCCAATGCACAACACTACTGAAATAATTATCAAACTGTACAAACATTAAGGCAGATGAAAATACCCAATTGAGTTGAAATAATTGTCGTATCTCTTTTAGATATATTAATATATTCACGTTCAATATTATCAGGTTTACAAAGTTGAATCTTTTCAAGGAGAAATTATTTGGCTTTTTAAGTATCTTTAAATAACAAAAATTAAAAGTTACACACCAAATCTTCTCCTTGCTTCCAAATATTTGAAAATTAGTTGAATTAATTTCTGCATATATATATATATA
>NC_068984.1:138964150-138965308 GCF_001194135.2 Octopus bimaculoides | reverse complement strand
GCATCGGTTGTCAAGCGATGTTGGGGGAACACACACACACACACACACACACACACACACACATATATATTATTTAAAAGAGTTCCAACTCTGTTTTTTTATGTTTTATTTATAGTCTTATAAAATTAATGTGGGATATAGAATATGGAATATATAATATAATATAAATAGTAAAATGCAATGAAGTATATACATATATACGACGTGATTCTTTCAGTTTCCGTCTACCAAATCCTCTCACAAGGCTTTGGTCGGCCCGAGGCTATAGTAGAAGACATTTGCCCAAGGTGCCACACAGTGGGACTGAACCCGGAACCATGTGGTTCGTAAGCAAGCTACTTACCACACAGCCTATCCTAACACGCTTTGTGTCTCCAAGCAATATTCGATCTCTGAGCACAAGTTACATTCCATTTTAAATCAAGACGCTGCTACAAGAGAAATCACGAGAAAAAAAACGAGAAGGTAGACGTGTATTTGTCCCGTCACCGCTTGACAACCGATGTTGGTGAGTTTACGTCCCCGTAACTTAACGGTTCGGCGAAAGTAGCCGACAGAATAAGTACCAGAGTTAAAAAAAGTTTCTCAGTCGATTCATTCCAATCAAATTCTTTTAGGCTGTGCTCCAGCATGGCCGCAATTCTAATGAGTGAAAGAAATAAAAAGACAAAAGATATAGGAATGAATCTATCTAATTTTTAAGTATTTCCAATTTTAAAAATGCACCGATTCTTTTACAGAGCAATAACGAAAGAACAAAGAAAAGCTATTTATTAAGAAGTCCAAACCACACTTCAACACTTTGAATAATCTGTCTTGCTACAAAGAATACATTCATGTAAAGACAAGTGTTACAACGTTTTATTATTATTATTATTATTATTATTATTATTATTATTAAATCAAAATTTAAAGAAGAGTGCCATTTGCTATCTCGTGAACAATATTTCGACATCTTGCGTGTCTTCCACTGGTTCAAAAAATAAATTTGTCAATCTACTTCATTTTCGTTTATATAGAAAGGATTGAGGTAACTCCTCCTGAAGATATAGAGTCAAAATTTAAAGAAGAGTGCCATTTGCTATCTCGTGAACAATATTTCTATATCTTCAGGAGGAGTTACCTCAATCCTTTCTATATAAACGAATATGAAGTAGA
>NC_068984.1:138962261-138963958 GCF_001194135.2 Octopus bimaculoides | reverse complement strand
TATTATTATTGTTATTGTTGTTGTTGCTGTTGTTGTTGTTGCTATTGTTGTTGTTGTTGTTGTTGTTGTTGTTGTTGTTGTTGTTGTAGAAATACAAGATATCATAATGTAAATTATTCATTCTCATAGACTTGCGTCAAGTGTGTAACCAGCTAGTGTTAATTGTGAAAATATTAAGATATCTAAGAGGTATAAATAAATTATTATTTGTTATGTAATTCGTCTGAAACGGATAATTATTTCAAATGAATCGTACAATTTCATATTCCTTTTGTTTACATAACATAACAATTATTTCAAATGAGACGTTCCTTTTTTTTCACTCTCAATCTGCTTCTATAGTATAATTTATACAGAGCATTTCAGCCATTTTTAATATCTATCTATATATCTGTCTCTCTATCCATCCCACTCTCCCCCTCTCTCTCTATGTATATATATGCACGCACACTCACACACACGCAGACACGCACGCACATACACATGCACACACACACACTAACACACAGAGGATGCGGTGAATAAGCTGTTGTCTAAATCACGCAGAGGTGAAAATAACACAGACATCTCATTTTAACAGATATATTTACCAAGATTACATAAAAATATCTTCAAATGTTAGAGTAAATTTATGCAATAAAATTGCCATTAGCTTCAGCCACTCCCTTCAGACGACTTCGGAATCTCCTGCAACTCTTCTTGACGGTCTCCTTGTTTAATTTAGTGAATGCTGCTATACTCCTTGACTTCACTTCCTCTTTGGTGTTAGAAGGAGTTTTATTGGTCTCTCGCTCAACTGCGCCCCACACATAATAATCAAGGGGGTTACAGTCTGGGGAGTTAAGTGGCAGATATTAGGGGTGATGTGGTCGCAGAAATTGGGTTCTCTTGCTTGTGTGGCATGGTGCAGAGTCCTGTTGCCAGACACAGTCTTCCATCAGCCACCCTCTTGACCCAGGGCAGCACTATGTCCTCCAAGAACTTGATGTAAACCTTCGGGTTAAGTCTGAGGCTATGTGGGAAGATGAATGGAAGCATAACATCCTCATCACTAGTTATCATTCCAAACACCATGATGTTGACTGGATGATTGATTTTTATTATTCTCGGTACGTGTTTTGGAGACGTGCACTCTCCTCAAATTCACACCCAAACACTCTGAAATGTTCGTATTGGAGCTTGCGACGCGAATGCCAATCAGTACAGCATGCTGCTTCCAAATATTTGGCAGAGTGAATTGCGTCACGGACGGACCCAACTGACCCTACTATACTGTGTAGTCGACAAAATCAAAAACAAACAATGCACATGTGCGAAATTAAATAATATAGAATGGCGACAATTTATTCATCGCACTCTGTATATACATGTGTGTGCGTGTGTGTGAGTGTGTGTGTGGGGTGGTGGTGTAGAAGGTTGAAAAGAAACCCACGAATTAATATGTATTAGGAAAATAAGACAAGGTAGAAAATGCTAAAATAATTTTATCATGAAGAACATTTTCGCACCGGTTTCAGTCTTAAAGAAGAGAAAGAATAAGAAAAATGCGGGCGTGGTATGACAGTAGTAGGATGTTGGAGTCCTCTTAAATGGTCAAGTGACCTAAAAGTGACATGTTGTAGTTGTAATAGTAGTGACTAGAATTGTTCTGAATGAATTCATTGGTAGTGACTTTTCTGAATAAATTGCTTTTAATA
>NC_068984.1:138961900-138962251 GCF_001194135.2 Octopus bimaculoides | reverse complement strand
CTAGAATTGTTCTGAATGAATTCATTGGTAGTGACTTTTCTGAATAAATTGCTTTTAATATTTGCGTGGGTATTATTCTAAGGCCCTTGTAGTAGTGTCATTTGTGGTGACGCATCCAAAAGGGGTTTATATTTCTGATAAAATATGACTCTTTGCTAATGCGCTGATTATAGGTTGCATCGTCCCTGAATTCAAAGAGGGGAAAAAATTCTGAAGCTGGGTTGTTTGTTAGTGGCGCAAATGTCGATGTATTCGCTGAATACTATTTTTCGGTATTCCAAAAAGTTTGATGTGGGATCTATGTAGAGTCATCCTTTGACGTAGACTGTTTTCGGTTTGGCCTATATATAT
>NC_068984.1:138952643-138960143 GCF_001194135.2 Octopus bimaculoides | reverse complement strand
TGTCGCTGAGAGATTTAGAAAAAAAAAAACATTACATTAGAATATAATCTCTGATTTAAGGAGATGGGGTGAGAATGTATTTATGAAGTTTAGTTGGCGGAATAGTTGAAGTGATATATAAGCTTTATTCACTAAGAAGCTCGGCGAAAGCTTCCGCCTCGTCTGCAACATTTGTAGGAGTGAATTGGATGTAACTAGGAAATGAAATTACGATTCTCCTTGAATACTGGAAACAGTTATGATATTGTGCTTCGACAAGCATTTATTGAAAATACTTCATAATTTCGGTGAAGGCGCATGGCATAGTGGTTAGGGTAATCGGCACACGATGAGGAGTTCGATTTCCAGCGGCGCAATGTGTCTTTGAGCAAGAGACATTATTTCACGTTGCTCCTGTCGACTCAGCAGGTAAAAGCGAGTTGTATCTGTATTACAAAGGGCCGTCCTTGTCACATTCTGTGTTATGCTGAATCTCTCTGAGAACTACGCTAAGGGTACACGTGTCTGTAGAGCGCTCAGCCACTTGGGCGTTAATTTCCCGAGTAGGCTGTTCCATTAATCGGGTCAACCAGAACATTTGTCTTTATAACCGATGGAATGCCAGTTTTTTCTTTTAAATTTGTTTCGACTCAGCAGAATAGCTCCTTATTTACATTAATGTGAAAGTGAGAATTTGTGACTTCCATGCTTTTCTTAGTGAAGGTGGTGCAATGGCCCAGTGGATCGCAGTTTCGATTCCCAGACCGGGCGTTGTGAGTGTTTATTGAGCGAAAACACCTAAAGCTCCACGAGGCTCCGGCAGGGGATGGTGGCGAACCCTGCTGTACTCTTTCACCACAACTTTCTCTCACTCTTACTTCCTGTTTCTGTTGTGCCTGTAATTCAAAGGGTCAGCCTTGTCACACTGTGTCACGCTGAATATCCCCGAGAACTACGTTAAGGGGTACACGTGTCTGTGGAGTGCTCAGCCACCTGCACGTTAATTTCAGGAGCAGGCTGTTCCGTTGATTGGATCAACTGGAACCCTCGTCGTCGTAACCGACGGAGTGCCAACCACCACCAGTGAAGGTGCATGGTCTGGTAGTAGCTAGGGCGTTGTACTCATGGTCGAAAGCTCGTGAGATCGATTACCGAACCAGGTAGTGCGTTGTGTTCTTGAACGAAATACTCCATTTCACGGTGTTTTAGTCCACTCACATTGTAATGAGTGATCCTGCAATGGATTAGTCTCTCGTTCCTGGAGAATATTGTGATCTCGGTTACGCATGCTCCATGGAAACCGATTTACATTATTGTTATATAAAACCAAATTACATCAGTAATCAAATTGTACATTTATATAATAACATATCATGGCATCTACATTGTTCAGTCTATATATAATTATGCCTACTTCGCGAAGTCTCTGAGTAATCATTGGCTGTTTTCTCCTAGCTATAAATAGGCACAATATGTGCAATTAATAATTCCAACTGAATAATTTATCGACTGATTAATTAGCTTATATTGCTGTAAAGAATTTCAATATTCATGGAAATTAAACAGGAGAAACTAGTGCAACTGAGATATTAGTAACGGTCGATGCATATATTTTGGAAATCATTAATAGAAATTGAAATAATTGGCTATACTGTTAGATTCATAAATTGCTTAATATCAAACCGATGTCTACTGTCATTAGTCATTATTCCAACTAGATGTGAGTCTTTATTACTGTTACAGTCATCTTGTAATGTTTATTATTAAGACTTCATTTCATGTTCAATCTTTTTAGCGGTTAGATGCGTAACTTTACTGCCAGAGCTTTCATCATTACTTCACAGTTCTTCGGTTTTCTTTTTGTTTTTTGTTTTTTATGGCTGGTGGCTTTTTTTCCGTTGCAACTATGCTTAGGAGAGTTGAGCATTTTGAAGTTAGTTTTCTAATTATTAATTGCAGTAAGTTATGTTCGTATTTATAATTCTAAAAGATGTGCACTGGGAAGCGTTTTGAAAGGGTTGCATGCCTGGATGATAATGCTTGAATGAAACGTTTAATGTGGGTTATGGATCAGACAACACAAAATAGAGATGAAGAGAAAAGTAAACACGGATGCAGGAAATGGTAGGTAGTTTGCTAGTTTTAAGGAAGAATGATGTCATCAAAAAGTGTAGAAGGAGAAGCAGACATCAGTTAAGTAACCAATTTCCTGAATATTACTTTTTGAAATGCTTTACTGAATTTGAAACAGTTGCAGTTGCATAACTCAAGACACGTAAAAGTCTTCCTATGAAGTGTCGCACATGACCTTAGAAGAGGTCAACAACTAATCAGTACTGCACTATTAAAGTTACAGCGTACATTTGTTCATTTGTTATTTAATCAACATGCAGACAAGTATTTGTGCATCAAGTAACGAGCAAAGGCGGCGAAATGCTTAGCGGTATTTCGTCTGTCTTTATGTTCTGAGTTCAAATTCTGCCGAGGTCGACTTTGCCTTTCATCCTTTCGGGGTCGATTAAATAAGTACCAGTTACGCACTGGGGTCGTTATGATCGACTTAATCTGTTTGTCTGTCCTTGTTTGTCCCCTCTATGTGTAGCCCCTTGTGGTCAATAAAGAAATAAGAAACGTTAGCATGCCGGGCGAAATACTTAGCGGTATTTCGTCTGCCGCTACGTTCTGAGTTCAAATTCCGCCGAGGTCGACTTAGCCTTTCTTCCTTTCGGGGTCGATAAATTAAGTACCAGTTGCGTACTGAGTTCGATCTAATCGACTGCCCCCCCTCCCCAAAAATATTGGACCTTGTGCCTAGAGTAGAAAAGAGATATTAACGAGTAGAAGTTAGTTGTAATCGGTGTAAGAGTGTTTGTTGCCAGAAATAACAGTGGGCAATTATCTAATTCTCCGAAAATAGAATGTCGAAATCATATTCGAACTTTAGGGTACATTAGATCTTAAAGTAAGTTGACACTTACTCCGCTACTTATAGAATATAGATCAGAGATAATTTCCTCAGCGCCTATTGTAATGATTCTTATTCTCGGATACATTTGAAGTTTCTGTCGCCATTTAAAACAATGTTTATTTATAGAAAGAGGCAACTGGAGTGTAATATAGGAAAGAAAGTCTTCGATATATCTGTTACTATGGAAAGCATGCCAGTTGTCATTGAGAATGTAGAGAGATTTAAGCTGATGAAGGAGATCTTAATTTCCTTTACAGTTGTGCCTGTCGTCTTTTAATATGTTACAAACTAAAGCGATATGTCGGAAGTTAGATGCATCCGTAATGTTGGCATTCTTGGAAGTTTGATGCATGTCCTGAGGTTCTGAACGTTTGATTAAATTTAACACTGAAAAGTTTGATTAAGATAGGACTTAACTCTGTAGAATATAAAGCCTAACAGAAAGACATTCCTAGTACCGATTACCTTGGTAGACTGGAATAATCGGAACATATTCCACAGTTGAGGTATTTGGAGTGAAGAAGAAGGAGAATTTGTAAGAAAGGTTATGTGTATTAATGCGGTGGGAGTCCTCCACTAAATCAATAAGTAAATTCCCGGTGTTCTGACTCCGAGGCTAGTGTATGGATTCTGTGGAATTTCGTGACCCATTATTTAGGGTGCTGCACTCACGATCGCATGACCGAGATTTCGATTCCTGGAATAGGTGGTGTGTTGCCTTCGTGAGCAACACACTTCATTTTCCATCACTCCAGACTAGTCAGCAGTTAATGAGTAACCCTGCGACGTACTGGAATTCTATTCAGGGTAAATGCTGTGATCTGGCTCACTTAGAAGCTATTGAAACCAGCTAAATAGTCTCATGACTCATATAACTCGAGACAGTATTTACTTTATCTTTCGGTTCCCAAGTGAAATCAGATTAATCTATACTAAGAAAGGTTTGGAATTTTGCCCCTAAAAAAACAAATTATTTATTATATTACCTACCCGCCCTCTGAAAAAGGGACAGTTCCGCTCTGTTTTCGACTATTATATTTCACTCTCAATGGCCTGGTTCGCTATGGTGTTGCGGGATTTCTTGAGGAAATGCTAATTATCATTGCAAATAACGGGAATATGCTGAACAAACGAGGTTTTTATCACGTTAAAGAGTTGTAATGAATCCCACTCAATCACCCTCTCGATGAACAAAACCTTAGTTCACTCGACTTTAGCAGTCGTTTCCTCACTAGGCATCATGTGAAATTAGATGTGTACTTGCTCACACAGAGAAGGATTCCAAAAAACAAGTAAAAAAAAAATACAATGGGAACCTAGATCTGGTCGCTTGGTCTGTTAGACATGGCAGCAAGATCTCTCTCAAATCTCATCCTACAATCTTAAATTTTGGAAAAACAATGAATAAACTATTTCAAAAAAAAAATAAATAAACAGCGAAAAAAGCCTTTGTTTTAATGAGTTATACTTTTAACAATGGGATAAATAGCAACATAAAAAACAACAATTAACAGCAATAAGGGTTTCAAGTTTTGCCACAAGGGCAGCAATTTTGGTGGAGGGGGTTCTCGATTACCTCGACTGCATTGTTCAACTGGTACTTATTTTATCGGTCCCAAAAGGACTAAAGGCAAAGTTAACCTGAACGGAATTTGAACTCAGAACGTAGCAGCAGGTGGAATACCACTGCGCATTGCGCCGGGCGTGCTAACAATTCTGCTAGCTCGCCGCCTTCAGCGATAATGGAAATAATAAGAGCATATACGACAATAACAACAGCAATAACATCGAGAAGAGTGAACTATTACGTTGAACTCCGTCAGTTACGAATACGTGGGTTCCAGTTGATCCGATCAACGGAACAGCCTGCTCGTGAAATTAACGTGTAAGTGACTGAACACTCTACAGACGCGTGTACCCTTAACGTAGTTCCCGGGGAGATTCAGCGTGACACAGTGTGTGATAAGGCTGGCCCCTTTGGAATACAGGAAGTAAAAAGTGAGAGAAAGTTGTGGTGAAAGAGTACAGCCGAAGCCTCGTGGAGCTTTAAGTGTTTTCGCTCTATAAACACTCACAACGCCCGGGCTGGGAATCGAATATGCGAGCCCACGACCGCGAGTCCGCTGCCCTAACGTTTGAGTGAGCGCAAATACACACTCACAAACAAATGGTAAGAGCATCGATGAAACTTTACATAGTACTGTATGACTTTAAGTTACTCTCAGTAAGCAGAAGATGCTAACTGCAAACCAAGGAGCAACGGATAACACCCTTAACAAAAGATTTGAAATTAAAAATTCAGATTAAAAAACTTAACAACTACGACATTGAACAATGCGCCATAATTGTATGAGCAAGTATTTTATATGTCCAAACATGGTTATACTTTAATTATACAAACTAAACAAAAGGAAGTATTTTGTTTTCATATTTCATTGTTCCATTATTTAATCAAATCGTACAAAATATAAGGGCATACAAAAGTCTATCTAAGAAGTTTCTATGTCATACAACTGAAAAAAAAAAATGAATTCAATCAACTGATATTGGCTGACACCTAATGATACTACTTTATAAATAAATTCACGTTGTAACGTTAAAATAATGGAGGTACGGGGGTTGAATCAAAGAAAACGTGACATTATTAAAAATATAAATAATATACATATCTCTAGGCTTGCAATAGAAGTTCACAGACTAAGATGTCATGTTCTGAAGAATGAAATTTTTTAAGATACAGTCCGGATTTAATTTTGCGGGAAAAATAATTATCTGTTATTGTCTATGAAGCTCGTCATTTTTTGCTGCTTTTTCATTTCGTTTATTGCTAACAATAACATTAAAGGAAGATGTGACAACTTAAGTGCAAAGAGTTTGTCTAGTGCCAGAGGTGTTAGTATCATATATTTTTTTTTATCGAAAGAATCGTCTGTACTGTCAAAAGTATTGAAGTAACATTGATTACTATAACGCCAGATGCAGACAAGCGGTAATCAATGAACGCCAATGGCGCTGACATACCGGCGCTAATGATTAGTTTATGGTGATCAAATGTATGTGTTGTACACTAGATCACTCCCGCCATTAAATCGACGTTACCCGAGGAGACGCATGGTGTACCAGACAGCAGGTATCGAAATGATGATAGAGGAACGTGTGATGCAGTGTTTTGCCCAAGAACACTACTCACTACCCAGTCCAGGAATTGAAACTACGATCTCGTGATCGTTAGTGCATCACGCTCAGCACTGCACCATGCAATCTCAGACTCCCTCTCTCTCTTTCTCTCTCTCTCTCTCTCTCTCACATACACACACGAACACACACACATACACACTTATACACACACACACAAACACACATACGCACATATATATACATACATATACTCTTTACTCTTTTACTTATTTCAGTTATTTGACTGCGGCCATGCTGGAGCAGCGCCTTTAGTCGAGCAAATCGACCCCAGGACTTATTCTTTGTAAGCCTATCGGCTCTTTTGCCGAACCGCTAAGTTACGGGAACGTAAACACACCAGCATCGGTTGTTAAGCAATGTTGCGGGGACAACCACAGACACACAAACACTCATATATATACGTATATACGACGGGCTTCGTTCGGTTTCCGTCTACCAAATCCACTCACAAGGTTTTGGTCGGCTCGATGCTATAATAGAAGACACTTGCCTAAGGTGCCACGCAGTGGGACTGAACCCGGAACCACATGGTTGGTAAGCGAGCTACTTACCACACAGTTATATATATATATAGATAGATTCAGGTGAATATGGTACTTAAGTTTAGGCACCAGAAATAAGTATGGTATTATCCATACAATTTCAAAATAAGGGGATTAAAATCAAAATAAGCAACAAGGACATCCAAAGTTAATGCAGTACAATCGTTTCATGCGACTCCATGTAATTAAGCAATGTGAACATTACATGAAATGTAAAATGCAGAGCAATCCTCAGCTGCACAAGGATATAGAAATTTAATGAAATTACATTTCAACAGAAGGACATATTCTTATAACTACATTTTAAACTGTCCAAGTAGAAAAGAAGAATACAAAAAAACCATTTTAACTGTCACTGATTTTATTTGTTTTTTTTTCTGTATGTATACTGATATTCGTGAAGCTAATCAGATATGAGATAATAACAATTCAAAGTAAATAACTCTGAAAAGGGCTTTTGTGCGTTCCTAGAGAATATTACCCTCACCGGCGCTAGTGTTGGTATATTCGTGAATAAGTCACTAACCGAAATAAGTGGATCTATTATTTAGGAAAATACTATTTAGTTGTTTAAGGGTTGTACTGGATAAATTGCGAAAATAACTCTAACAGTTCAAATACTCAGAAATAAGCATACTCAATTTGATCTATACCAAATGATTTAGGTAAATGAATGGGTTATTTCCCTTGGCTGTTAAAATGAAATATATTAGATATATATAAGGATCCCTTTCAGGGGCCCTATTATCGATCTTTTTTCAACATTCTGAGTATGCCATGCGGTTTCCCGACATGAGTTCTACTCACGCGTCA
>NC_068984.1:138951690-138952491 GCF_001194135.2 Octopus bimaculoides | reverse complement strand
ATATATATATATATATATAACTCCTGTTAATGTCGGCTATATTTAAAATCTTACCTGGTGACAATGGGTGATATGATGTAATCTTATACGACTCCATTAAATAAATAAAACTCGACCGAAACAGATGTTTTAAATTTTAAACGCCCCTTGTGTTTACTTTTTATACCTACGTCACACCCAGGACCCACCTCTGTGTCGAGTTATGGTTTAAATGGGATTTGCCACTTGCATATCTAATGTATCCTACCACCACTTCATATGTTAAATGTTGTTCATTCACTGTGAGTTCTATGTTATCGCACCTTACCATTTCTGGCCTCCTACGAGTTGGTGTGCCTTGATTCCATGATTCAATCAGCCTCTCCAGACATGTATATATTCTTCGTGTTTTAATCTATAGTTTTCTATAATTTAGTAAAATCATTTAAAGCGACTTTAAAAAAAAAAAACACCTGTTTCTAACAATTTTAACTATTTTCTACGACTACTTCAGACTGTTTTGTAACAACTTTGTACAAATAGTTGTGCGCTTCTGGTAAATGAATAACGCTTCTGGTAAATAAATGAAATAAAAATAATTATAATAATCTTTTTTTTAAATGAAAATAAAAAATTAAAATAATTTTAGTTTTAATTTTAATAATACTTACTACTACCACTACTGCTGCTGCTGCTGCTGCTGCTGCTGCTGCTACTTCATTAGGTTTACTTCATTTTGATAGAATTTGTATGAGAACAATGAGGGAGACTAGAAGATATTCCTTTTCAAAATTGTTTGAAGAACGGTTTAATAATTCCGAA
>NC_068984.1:138947821-138950928 GCF_001194135.2 Octopus bimaculoides | reverse complement strand
TATATATATATATATATATATATATATTAGGTTGTTTCACATGAAATGTATTTAAAAGGTAACAATAAAATGTTTCAGAAGTGTTAAAGAACTGATTTATTTAATCAAAGTATGATCCGTAAATTAACAGGATAAAAATATCCTATTCAAGTCGAATTATATTAAAAATAATAAAAATAAAATCAACTATATTGCTGTCAATCAATTTATATTCCAAAATGCACTCTTACATCAGCTGCCTCTGACAGCCATTTCATCGTTTCTGTTCTGTTGCGACCATTGATTTCTAGCTGACTTCGTCGTTGGTGCATAGTGACTGCTACAAAACTCGCCTGTTCCAGTTTTCACTTGTTAGTGGTAAGAAACTCTCAAGAGAGCTGAACAACCGTTCTTCAGAGAAGAAATGCTCTGAAGGAAAGTGTTTTGGCTCTTAACTTTTTACACTGTAAGAGAATCAGGCTGCATCAAGGTCATGATTCGTGTGTGCCCTTATTCTGACACTTTTTAACTACTTGGTACATTCTTTCTTCCAGTTCTTTCACAAAGACATCATAATTCTTCAGGTATCAACTGAAATTTCTGTGAAAAATCATTTTGAGGAAAAACAATTCTGTGAAAGTAATTTATAAATTCTTCCACGTCCGTGTGCAAATTTCTGAAAAGCTTTTGTATACAACTGAGTTGATAAATAATAATAATAATAATAATAATAATAATAATAATAATAATAATAATAATAATAATAATAATAATAATAATAATAATGACTACTAAAGAATTATATTTATAATATTTTCCATATGAATAATAAAAACTACTAAAGAATTATATTTATAATATTTTCCATATGAATCACGTTTGTGTTACCTGTCATATCAGAATTGATAATCTAGCATTGAAAAAAACAAATTAAATAACAGAACTATTGAGTTACTAAATACAGTTACAAATTGCTGAGAGCAAGATATATTGAATAAAGAAATCATGAATGACTCCAGAAAAATATTGAACTACGGAGAAAATTTATCTAGATGAACAATACGAATATTCATACTTAAGATAAATATGATTCGTATGCAAAATACTATAAATATAAGCCTTTAGTAGGTTACATTTCTACGCACATACACACACATATACATACACATATATATACATACAAATGCATATTTAAATTCTTACACACACACACACACACACACACACACACACACACACACACACACATATACATATATACTGATGCCAACACATATGTACTAATACATTTGCAAAAATTTACCTACGCACTCATTCTTAAACAAGGCTTTTACTAAAAGTATTCACACAAAATTTTTCCCAAATACATTCCAGTTGACGCATTAGCATTTTTTAAATCTTTTCAGGGTTGATAAAATAAGCACCGTTTGAACCAGTTAGACACTGGGATTGATATAATCGACTTTACTACTTCCCTAAAAATATTCCTGGTCTTGAATCAAAATTTAAATTTATTATGATAAAATTATTGATTATCTTTAATCTATTAACTTCACTTAATTTTTCCTTCCCTCCTCTCTCCAACTATATCTTTGACATTAATGCCACAGCTATCAGCCCTGTTATAGGAGGGGGTACTAAAAGGTTTCTGGCTTTGGGTAAAAGAAAATACAGGGGGATCAGTTAATTATGATTTTATTCAACATTTACCCCTCTCAGATTCAGTTTTTCTAAGCCCTGTATAAGAACTCGATAGATTGGGCCTCCAACCAGGCCTTTTGCGACCCCCTCGTATAACTGCTTAATCTTCCGATGAATTGAATGAATTGCATTGAATGAATTTCGTTGCAAGACGCAACGAAAGTTTTAGAAAAATAAAGAAGGAAAAAATGGAAATTTTACCGGTGAGTGTGTTAAATTATAAGGCACCAAAAGAGAATGACTCTCCCCAGACACAACAGAATCATTATCATTATTATTGCTATTAATATCATTGCTGCTGTTGTTTTAGAAACCATATTTTATTATCAAAAAAATTTGAAAGAAAGCAATAAGAAATAGCATAAACTATTCTACTTCACAGACTGCTTGAGAAATTAATAAACAAGACATGCATATCTTGAAGCGGGTCTACAATGGATTTAAGGTAAGAGTTTAAAGAAACATACAGATAATATTCTGTTTCCATGGCTCTAAATTAAATCCAGTAAAGGAAAGATAGTTGATTAGTCGGTGGAGAGGACAAAGTAATTCACAGTAATTAAATTAAACAAATGTAGCACTGGCTGCCAAAGCTTAGCTTAGCTCCTCTCGTCATTGCTAACAATATATTCCGATGATACTGTAAAGCCAGAATAACATGAAATTGAAATATTCTCCGAAACTAAACAGGTAAAAGCCGTCATACATCTCAGATTTGATGATAAAATGGAAATTTGGAGTTGATAAATGATACTAATATTATCTAAACTGAACTCGAAGCAATGCTGAAAACATTTGTGAAACCTCTCAACCTAATATAATTGATAACAGTAAATATTGCTTTGGATTGTTCATATTCTAAATGGATGATTAATTATACTTACTGGTAGAGTGGCAGGCAAAGATGAGACGTAAACTACTCAAATAATTTTGTTATTGATGAGTTGTAATGTTATTCAGATTTCATTACCGGAAGAGTTATAATGTTACACACGCACAAAGAAAACAAGAAAGAAAAACGCCGTAACGAAAATCAGTAGAGACAACCTTAAGAAGTAATGTAAAGCGCACTGCTAACAGAATAGAACATGGAATTGACTTATAGAAACTTTAACATATTTAGTAGTGTGTTAGAGTCGCATAATGGTTCGGACAGCGGACTCGCGGTCATAGGATCGCCGTTTCGATTCCCAGACCGGGCGTTGTGAGTGTTTATTGAGCAAAAACACCTAAAGCTCCACGAGGCTCCGGCAGGGGATGGTGGCGAACCCTGCTGTACTCTTTCACCACAACTTTCTCTCACTCTTACTTCCTGTTTCTGTTGTGCCTGTAATTCAAAGGGTCAGCCTTGTCACACTGTGTCACGCTGAATATCCCCGAGAACTACGTTAAGGGTACACGTGTCTGTGGAGTGCTCAGCCACTTGC
>NC_068984.1:138944385-138947453 GCF_001194135.2 Octopus bimaculoides | reverse complement strand
TATATATATATATATATATATATATATGTATGTATGTGCGTGTGTTTGTGTCTGTGTTTGTCTCCTCACCATCGCTTGATAATCGATGCTGGTGTGTTTATGTCACCGTAACTTTGTCGATAGAATAAGTGCTAGACTTACAAAGAATAAGTCCTGGGGTCGAATTGTTCGACTAAAGGCAGTGGTCCAGTATGGTTGTAGTCAAATGACTGAAACTAATAAAAGAATAAAAGAATAATATATTTACACCGTTACTTTGTTGAAGGAGAGCTTGTCAATTCACTTGATCCCTGTTCTTTTCTGACAAATATGTTCGAGATAACTCCCAGAACGACAAATTTGATAGCAACGCTTTTGCGTTTCAAATTCTAAACATAAAGGAACGTAATTATATACTGAAAAATATTTGTGGTGTTCCCTGTTGACTTTTGTCTTCCATTACATTTGTCGTAGTATTAATATAAACGTATGAAAATATCTGCGAAGCAGTTAATCTTGGCGCAGGTGTGGCTGTATGGTTAAAAATCTCGTTTGCTACCATGTGGTGCTGCGTTCAGTCCCATTGCACGGCAACTTGAGCGGACTAATGGATAAAAGACTATTAAGTTTGTGTGGTAGATTTATCCGTCACCCGCTTTTACATCACATTGGACTGCGGTCATGCTGGGACATTGACCTGAAGGGTTTTAGTCGAAAGAAATCTACCCTAGTATTTATTTTAAAATATACTACCTATTTTGTCGGACTTCTTTTGCTGAACTGCTACATTAGGGAGACGAGAACAAACTAACAGCAGTTATCAAGCGGTGCGGAAACAAACACAAACACAGCTTCACATAGGAATAAGTGCGCGTAGATCTAAATTATTTTACAAACTCTGCCGATTTTTTCAATCTTAACATCAAAACAAAGATAAGTATAATAATAATAATTATTTATTATTATTACTATATTTGTGCACCCGCTGCCGGAGCCGCATGGAGCTTTAGGTGTTTTCGCTCAATAAACACTCACAACGCCAGGTCTGGGAATCGAAACCGCGATCCTATGACCACGATCCGCTGCCCTAACCACTGGGTCATTGCGCCTCCACTAGGCTCATCAATAAGCCAATGTGGATGATATAAGTATAAGAAGTATACTTGGTGGGATACAAGTTCTACTTACATCAGAGTTATACATACCTCAAAGCCAAACGAGAAAAGTAACATGATTTATTGATGTATTTCTTTAATGTTACTTACGTAAAGGGATACTTCAAACAAGCGCTAGACACCGAGAATTGTATAATGAAACTTAGTGATAATAAGATTTCTAAATTGCATCAAGGCGTCTGAGACAGCATGTCTATTTGTAGTAAAAATACGTGGCTGTATGGTATGAAGATTGCTTCTCAACCACATGGTTCCGGGTTCTGTCCCACTGCGTGGCACCTTGGGCAAGTGTCTTCTACTATATCCTCGGGCATACACTGGCTTCCACAGAGATTCCGTTCGCCAAATACACTCACAGGATTTGGAACAGAAAGCATTTGTCGAAGGTTCTGTACGGCATAGGACTGAAGCAGAAACCATGTAGTTGCAAAACGATCTTCTTAACCATCTAACCATGCCTGCACCCAGTGGAAAAATCTGTTGTTGTTTCTGCTGCTGTTTATTGATCAAATCTGTAGGCACAACATTATCATCTTTTTTGCAGGATGAGATTAGATGGTTTGATTTGAAAGAAATTATGGTGTCATTTACATCAGGACGGGCGATTGCTTGCAGGCTCAAACGTTTACTCGTATTGGAACAAAAGGAAATAAAATAACACAAAGACAGCTTGTAGTATTGTGCTGAGTCAAAAGTTTTGCAATACTTTGGTAGGTGATTTGCTTTATTCGTTAAGTTAAAAAACCAAAAGCAACCTAACATTCAAAGTAGAGTCCATCGTGTTGCCCTGTCTGAAGCCATCATTGCGTCAGTTCTTTGATGTCCTGCTAATATCATTTCTTGTCCTTCACTGAAGCTTTCAGCTCCTATTTGTTGATGAAACTTCGCAAGCGCAGGAAATGAGCCATGGATCAAAATATGTACTAATCTCAGGGAAATTATTTTCCCGCAATCCTAGCGCGCATAAGCAGTGGTTAACAAGAGTCAGCTTCCGGAACTTGTCGCCAAACACGGGAGTTTCGAATGCAAGGTGGTGCTTTCCGTCTAGTGGAATTATGGGGGGATAATTCACTACAAATTCGTTCAGGACAGTCGAATAGTGAACCATCGATGCCAACCTGTAGGCCGAACAGCTGGAGCCGACGCATACCACTGTGAGGAAAATATGCCCGGTATTGGTTAACAGAAAGCGGCGAGCTGGCAGAAACGTTAGCACGCCAGGCGAAATGCTTAGCGGTATTTTGTCTGCCGTTACATTCTGAGTTCAAATTCCGCGGAGGTCGACTTTGCCTTTCATCCTTTCGGGGTCGATAAATTAAGTACCAGTTACGCACTGAGGTTGATGTAATCGACTTAATCCCTTTGTCTGTCCTTGCTTGTCCCCGCTATGTTTAGCCCCTTGTGAGCAATAAAGAAATAAGAAAGCGAGCTATTTTGTAGCAAGACACCACAAAACCTCATACCACTCGAACAACCCGAAATAAACACCAGGAACTAAAGGAAATCGAACTGATCCTACATCCAGAATATAGTCTGAACCTAACTCCTTCGGTTTATTATTTGTTCTGATCCACGGCTCCCTACCTGCACTCGCGACACAGCAACCACGTGGAGGTGGAAACTGCAATGAAGGAGCTCTTTGCCTCGAAGGACAAGCCTGGGATGAAAGAACTGGCAGAAAAGTGGTTCCAGACTGTGCAACACGATGGCCACCACTTCGAATGTTAGGCTGATGTTGTTGTAGCTTGATAAAGAAAGCAAATAACGTACTAAAATATTGCAAAACTTTTGACTAAATACAATATTTAAAATTGAAAAATGTATAGAACTAAAACAATTCAAAATTACATCACTCTGCTGTGAAGAACACTATTATGTATGTATGTATGTATATATATATATATATATATATAT
>NC_068984.1:138941525-138944350 GCF_001194135.2 Octopus bimaculoides | reverse complement strand
CATTAGCATAATAAATCATCGCCAACAGACATAACATAAATAATAAAACTTCCAGTAAAGATAATAATAAAAAATTTATTACTGACAAAAGGACCTTTGTTTGCTATCAAGAGCAACAGTGTAAACATAGAAATGGCATTCCATCTAGAAAACAAATAAAAATGAAATAAAATTATGGAAATGCAAGCCACTTAGTTTACTGAAGATATAAAGGAAAAGCTATAAGCTGCTTTACATATCTTAAGCTATTCAAATGATTGAAAAGAAGAGTAGCGAGTTCAACTGGTCATATAAGTGATATGTAAAACGATTAGGACACGCATATTAAACGATGCATGAATATAAATGGATAGTAATAAAATCTTCGGCTTTGCTCTGTGTTTGTAAAATTTCAAAGTCGGAAAAAGGGTTTTTCCATAGAAAATTGAAGTAAACACGTTTTGGAGGGTCCACAAACAAGGGAAATGTGACTCTGACGCAGCAGAACAACAGAATTGTATCAGATGACCTTGTAATAAGAGTTATAGAAACGGCACCACTCCGAGAAAGGCAAAAGATCGTTACGAACAATCAAACCACATATAAATTGGCTAATTCACACGTTTTTAAGGTCGTTCGTCTTTTATTTGTTTTAGTCTTTGGACGGCAGCCATGTTAGGGGAAAGCTGTGGATTGATTACAGGACGTATTTTTAACGTTGATGTTTATTTTATCAGTCTCTTTTTCCAAACTAATAAGTTATGTAGACGTCTCAAACTTACGCCTTTTGTTAAGTGGTGAGTGGATAACAAGCACAAGCGCAAATACATACATGTGTTTGGCTTTTGCATTGTATTTGTACAAGATGACTCCAAGTCTCATCCAGAGACCTCAAAAGACAACAAGTTAGAAGTTCAAGCTGGTATTATGACTAGGGTGGCATATTTTGGGTTTTTCACAGAGTATTGTTCTGGAGAAGGACTGTCAAAACAAGTAAATTAGAATTTTGCTTTAAAAGTAATTTGATTATAAGATGATAGTCTGATGTTAAGATGACAGTAAAAAGTGTTTGCTATCACGTACATTTAAAAATATCTTGACACTGCTCACATGAAAAGGTTTTGGGGATTACATAGACAATATTTTACGTAGGATATGAGAAGTTCCCATGAGTACTACTTTTTCAATTTCTTCCATTTTGGGATTTCTTGGTATCTGAGTTAAGCAGCAATCAGCCCCTTTTGCTATCAGTCCTAGGGCACCCATGACAACAGGTATTGTTTCAGTCTTGAGGTTCTACATTTTGCCAATTTCTGTTTCAAGATCTTTATACTTGTTCAGTTTTTGGTAGGTCATTACAGATACATTTATGTCGATTGAGACAGTTATATCGACGAGGATGCATGAGTTTTGTCTGGAATCCTTCAGTATAATGTCAGGCCTACTTGCATCTATCGTTTTGTCAGTTTGAACAGTAAAGTTCCTACGGAGTGAGAGCACTGGATGTGGTTTATATTCCCACCGATTTTTATCATGGGGAAGGTCCAAGCCTTTGCAAATTACCCAGTGGATATACTATGCTGCTCTATCATGCCTGTGGAGATACCCTGTAGGCGCAAGAAGGCTGCACATGAAGATAATATCATCGATTGTTTCCTTCTGTCGTTTACATACGTGACATGCTGGGCTACTGCCGTTCTTTAAGATGTTGGCCTGGTAGCTTCTTGTAAGTAGGAATGGATTTTGGGCTGCTAGGATAAATCCTGAAGAAGAAGAAGAAGAAGAAGAAGAAGAAGAAGAAGAAGAAGAAGAAGAAGAAGAAGAAGAAGAAGAAGAAGAAGAAGAAGAAGAAGAAGAAGAAGAAGAAGAAGAAGAAGAAGAAGAAGAACAACAACAACAACAACAACAACAACAACAACAACAACATCAACAGCAACAACAGCAGCAGCAACAGCCGAATCATGGAAATCTCCAGGCATAAACAATATAACAAATTTTGGTTTGCCGATACTATCATTCATGTTTAAAATATTCATGAACTTCGTAATTAAAATATGCTAGCACCAGTTAACACAACAATGTCTATGCGAAGGAAAAAAATACAGCAGACAAATGAAAACTATGCAAAGCAATCGCTGGCTTTTCTGCCAAAATTAGAAAGAGTTGTTACTATTAATATTTTAGTCTCCTCCTTTGCACATTAATTATTACTGACAGGAAGAAAAGTTAAGTGATATATTATTTTGAGGTGTCTGAACGTGTGCGGAAGGTCTCTTTCTTTTAACTTCTAGTATTATGGTTAGTAAACATAAAACACAACACTTCCAGAGAAAATGATTGAAACTTTCAGAAGTTTTGTCAAAACAGAAATTCGAAAATTGATGGGAGGAAATTTAAACACAAAAGATTTAGGCATTGAAAGTTGCGCACAGTAAATTGTATACCGAAAAATAGAAAGGGAAAAGTAGTAGAGGCATTTCGGGTAACAGTGGAGTAAAAAAGTAGGATAAAAGAAATAAGAAAAGAAAATATACCTATTTGAAGCACGTATGTGTCCTACTCGACATATGAAAATGTATATATAAACACAAATTCATACTAATATCATTTGGTATGCTTATGCATGTATGTATGAATGTATGTACGTATGTATGTATCTAGCTATCTCTCTCTGTATATATGCATTTACAACATACACACATACATACATACATACATACACACATACACACATACACATACCCTCCAAGTTGAGATGGAGATCAAGATTAACTTTTGGTATTTATACTGCTTCTGTCGGTATTTGAATGTTAATATATATATATATATATATATATATATATATA
>NC_068984.1:138939483-138941045 GCF_001194135.2 Octopus bimaculoides | reverse complement strand
TTTCGATTCCCAGACCGGGCGTTGTGAGTGTTTATTGAGCGAAAACACCTAAAGCTCCACAAGGCTCCGGCAGGGGATGGTGGCGAACCCTGCTGTACTCTTTCACCACAACTGTCTCTCACTCTTACTTCCTGTTTCTGTTGTGCCTGTAATTCAAAGGGCCAGCCTTGTCACACTGTGTCACGCTGAATATCCCCAAGAACTACGTTAAGGGTACACGTGTCTGTGGTGTGCTCAGCCACTTGCACGTTAATTTCACGAGCAGGCTGTTCTGTTGATCGGATCAACTGGAAGCCTCGACGTCGTAAGCGACGGAGTGCCAACAACAACAACATACATACATGCATACACACACGCATTCTCACACACATACACATATTACCATAAATGCTTCATACTACATGCATTATATGTGCTACTAAACGCGGTGAGCTGGCAGAAACGGCCTCACCAATTTTCTCTTCTCAGTCTGTGAACTTGAAGAATAGTCGTTTATTTTCTTTGCTGTATACATTCAGGTAGCTACAGGCAAGATGATACATACACTTAATGGTACCTCACACAACATTAATTTTACCAGTCTTCAACAGACTTATTATAGAACCAGCTGCAGTTCGGTACTCTTTAGTGTTGTGGTTAACTTACTGAATCTTCGATTGTAAACCTCAATTCAACTGTACTAAAGCGACTTCCTCGAGTGACGTAGATTTTTATTCACCAGATTGGTTTAAGGTACTTTTCTATCTGTGTATTCATCGCTTTTTCAAGTCACAAAGCATATGTATTCATTTATTCTTTTATTTGTTTCAGCCATTTGACTGCGCCATGCTGGAGCACCGCCTTGAATAGTTTTAGACAAACAAATAGACCCCAGGATTTATTTTTTAAACCTGTACTTATTCTATCGGTCTCTTTTCTCGAACCGCTAATTTACGGGACGTAAACACACCAACACCGGTTGTCAAGCAGTGGTTGGGGACAAACACAGATCCAAAGAAACATACCCATAGATATATATATATACATATATGCAACGGTCTTCTTTCAGTTTCCGTCTATCAAATCCACCCACAAGGCTTTGGTCGGCCTAAGGCTATAGTAGAAGCCACTTGCCCAAGGCGCCACACAACGGGACTGAACCCAGAATCATATGGTTGGGAACCATGCTTCTTACTTATACCAAACAGTCACGCTATAAGTATTTATTTAAAGGACACAATACATATCTTCAGGTGCTACTAATAGCTACATATGTTGAGAAATATCTCAAACATATTCATTACGCACAAACCACATATCGTAGCGAGTTTTAAAAATTGAATAAGAGAAGAAACGCGAAAAACTGGGAAGGCAGTATCTAGAAAACTCGGAAAGTTAAAGAAGCCGAAAACGAAAACAGAAAAACTAAAATGTGAAAAGTAAAAAGTAGACCGGAAATTATAAGCTGGAAAGATATCAAGTTAATCAGGAATAAGTGGAATTTTCCAATTCTCCAAAATATCTCCGTACATATGCTTGCAACTGTTGAAAATTTCAGATCTAGAGTGTGTTTTCTGGGGGGG
>NC_068984.1:138938153-138939357 GCF_001194135.2 Octopus bimaculoides | reverse complement strand
CATGCCGCCTTAATAATACGAATATAATAATAATAATAATAATAATAATAATAATAATAATAATAATAATAATAATAACAAAAACAACAACATCGAAAAATACCTTAGGAATGAGAACCCCGGTTTGAAATTTCCCAAGGCATCTGATGAAGGCTGGAGGGTATATCAGCCGAAATGTTGTGTTAACAACAAACAAGATGAAGACAAATATCTGTCAAATGTAAATATTGTAAATAATGTACATAATTCCTCATCTCTTAAATATAGAACTGTATATGAAATTATTCTGTCGTTTACATAAATAATATTTATCTCTCAACATATGCAGTACTTTTTGTTGAATTTTCTATCACGGAACACTCCATCGTGTGTGTGTGTGTGTGTGTGTGTGTGTGTGTGTGTGTGTGCGTGCGTATCAATAGTTTCTTTGGGTTTTCTTTTGAATTTGTTGCGGTGTGCTAAGATATATCGTTCTGCCAATTTTGCCGAGATGCGGTTTTGCAATTTTTATTATTATTTTTCCTTCAATTAATTGCTTCTAGTTTTCTTCAAATATTTACAAAGCTGTTTCTTTGTTTACAAGCCTATTTAGTGTTTATATTGCAATCATTTCTGTATTGGTGGTGGTGGTGAGGGTCGTATTTGTTTTAATGTTCTCAATGTTCTCTTTATCTTGTCACTGCTGTTGTTCTTCTTGATAGTAACTGTAATGGTGTGGGGTGTGAGGTGTGGTGATAGGGCTTCTTTTACGTTCTTCCTCATTCATGTATTTTGTTGTTGTTGTCATAGCTATTGCTTAATACACATTTTCTGTCAATACTTCTTTCAAATGCCATGTCCTCCATCGATTTTGAAAACTATGTTGTTTTCCTTTAGAAAAATGTTCAGCTTTACAGCTGAAAACGCCAAAATTCGCCTCGAAGAAGCGAACATTTCTGAAAAATTAACCTCATCTCAGGGGATATTGGTTGGCTTTTTAACAAAATGATGCAACTAAAACCAAAATGACATTATTCAGAACAGCAAAATCCAAAAATAACTCACAAGCTCGCATATGTTGTCTTTCTATTGCAAACATAATAATAATAATAATAATAATAATAATAATAATAATAATAATAATAATAACAACAACAATGCCAGAACAACAACAACAACAGCAATAATAATAAACAACAACAACAACAACAATAATAATAATAAT
>NC_068984.1:138935590-138936520 GCF_001194135.2 Octopus bimaculoides | reverse complement strand
CTCTCATACCCAGCAAAATAAGCTGTGAGTTTTAAACATATGATGATAATAATAATAATAATAATAATAATAATAATAATAATAATAATAATAATAATAATAATAATAATAATAATAATAATAATAATATGCCCTGATGCACCACCAAGCAGTGGCTCCCATGGCTTCTGATCTTAACTGATTGGAAGTGTTATCACGTACATTGTTCTGTCTTGGTATAAAAAGATGGGCTACAGCAAATATTCTGCTTAATACCACAGATTTGCTTGTCAGTTGTTTGACCGTAACCAGTTGAGCATGTCTCTTGGTGGCTGACGATATGTGCATCTGTGATCATGAGCAGAAGTAGTGGGGGAGCATCATAGCCATGTGTTGAGAGGAATTCTTTGGGGTTTGAATAATTCACCTCTGGAAACATGGGTGTTTCGTTCAACCAAGGTCATGCGCTGGTTATCTTGATATGAGATCACCATGTTGCGCACCTATGGTTGTGATGCATGTACCGGGTGTACTCTTATCAGACGGGTAGTCATAATGGGTAAACTGGACTTATATTTGTACCCCAGTGTTATTTTGACGGCATTCGCTGCCCTCTCTCTCAATAATAATAATAATAATAAAATCATATTATCTCTGGCTGCCCAGTCCTGGCTAAGAAGGAATATATTCACACACACGACAGAGCTGGGACCTATATACACTGGAAGCTATGCCAACACTATGGAATAACAACAGAAAAAAGATGGTATAAACACACGCCAGAAAAAGTCACAGAAAACGAGAAAGCAACCATACTCTGGGATATGCCAATACACACAGATAGAGAAATTAAGGCAAATAGACCAGATATAGTTGTCAAAGATCATGAAGAAGAAAAATGCTTTCTAATTGATGTATCAATACCAGCAGATGACAACGTTTCTCTAAAAG
>NC_068984.1:138931787-138935311 GCF_001194135.2 Octopus bimaculoides | reverse complement strand
AATAATAATAATAATAATAATAATAATAATAATAATAATAATAATAATAATAATAAATGGATAAATTGATGGAGAAAGAAATGACAGAAAAATTTAAGGTGGAGTACTTGTGCAGACTGAGACTGATCCTTAAGTTGAAATTAAACGGATGGAATAAGATTGAAGCTAACAACACCTGGGCGGTTTCTCTCCTTAGATATGGAGCAAGGGTAATCGAATGGACAGTAGATGAACTAAACAGCTTAGACAGAAAGACAAGAAAGTTGCTAACTAGATATGGGACACTCCACAGAAAAAGTGACACAGACAGACTGTAATTACCAAAAAAAAGAAAAAGCGGGGGAAGAGAACTTATTGGATGCGAACACAGCATTAGAGCAGAAGAAAACAACATAGCATGGTATGTAAAAAATGCCACAGAACCGCTGATGAGAAGGTCAGGCTTGTGTAGGATGAAATATTGCAAAGATAAAGCACTGTAGAAGATTTTGAAAACGAATGAAACTGAAAATAGGTGGGTAAAGAAAAGAACGCATGGAAAATTTCACAGGGATGTTGAAGATAAGACAGACAGAGAAAAAAGATGGCTGTGGATGACTAAAAGTGATTTAAAACTAGAAACGGAGGCTCTAAGTGATTTAAAATTAGAAAACCAAAAACCGGAAACAGCGGCTCTAATCTGTGCTGCCCAAGAGCAAGCACTAAGAACAAACTACATAAAATACAGAACAGACAACACAGCAGAAAGTGATAAGTGCAGAATCTGTGGACAAAACAGCGCTATGAATGTGCCAGCACACACGAGTTTGAGACAGGGCCGCCCTCACGCATTTCTCATGAGGAATTCCGGAAGGAGCTTCGTGACACCACTGCTGAGACACTTCCGTAAAAAAAAAAGACCGTTGGAAAACTGATTATAGCAGTGACTCGATCAATTCCTAGGAATATCTGAAGAAGGAATTTTTATATTCCGAAATATTATAACAGACTATGGATGATTAAATTATAACAGTTTGCATTGCTATGCCATTCAAGACACATTATTTTTTACAAAAAATGTAACAAAACGAGGAAAAGAAATCCTTCAAAGGACCCTGAAGCGACTAATATATATAATGGGACAGTGATTATGTATATCAGAAAAATATATATAAGTTGAAACAATGTATCGGCTTTTACCGTTTTTATAATTATTTACATAATATTATGTTATGTTATATATGCTGATGAGAACACGGATGTTGTTACGTAAGTAAAACGTTAATGTTCGAAACTGCAGTCCATAGATAATTCTTTATTCTGTATATTTCTCATTTTCTCCTGTTCTGGTGTTCTGCGAAATTTTTCTGGAGAACTTTATTTATGTTTGTGGTTGGGTCGTTGATGACCTCTCTCTAGCATATTGGATGTCCACCTAGTGGTCATCCCTTATACACGTATATATATATATGTCTATCTATCTATCTATTTATATATATATATATATATTTATATTAATCTATATCTATATCTTATATATATATATATATATATATTTCTATATACACGACGGGCTTCTTTATTGTCGGTGCCCCATCATAGCCACACTCTAATGTCTGAAGCAAGTAGTAAAAGGAAAAATATAAAATAAAGATAACGTTTGCAGAAGCATATATTTTCTCCGAGTTTTCTAAGTGATGAATATATTATGGCTTGTGTTTTGAGAGAATCTGGCTGCTATTTCTAGCAGTCATACGACCTAGTAAAGGGTATTTCGTTGGAAGGATTAACTTGAACTGAATCTTAGTGTGTAATTGTGCGTCTGTGTGGAGAGAGAGAGAGGTGGGGATGAGAAAGGTTGGTGAAATGGTGTGTTTTATTAAATTTTAATTTAATAGTATCAAAATCATTTTAATGTAATAGTATGGAAATTAAAATAGTTAGCACGTTCTTTTTGGTTCACTACACTTTGTTTTTCTCTTTCTGCTCTTTAATTCACTCCCTCACCCTCTCCCTCACTCACTCTCTTACTCACGCACTTACGTATTCATTCACTCTATTTTTCTCCACCTTTTTCTCTCACTTTTTTTCTCTCCATTCTAATTACATTTTGATTCCAATTGTCAAACATTATTAGTTATGAAAATTAATATGATTTGAAAGTGACTAGCTGAAAGCCAGGGACGCAATTTTCAAGTTACAGCTCACGGGATGTAAATTTGTTTATTATAGAAACATGTTATTATTAAAACAAATCGATTTTAATTGACGATTCTACTTTCAAATTTCTACAATTAAATAGAAAAGGAATAGGGTGATGTAATATTCCACCATTTATCAAGTGTTGTTGCAATATACGGGAATTCTAATAGAAACCAGAAAGCCTTTTTGAAGACAATGAACATATCCTCTCTCAGACAATAGTTTAATCTTTTCTAAAGAAAAAATAAAGATTTCTTGAGGTTCAATATAGGCATACCTCGGCTGAAAATGTTTCGATTTAAGTCGTTCTCGATAATACGTCGGTTTTCAAAAATAATATATGGAAAAATAAAATTCAAATTAAGTCATTTTACTCCACTTTACGTCTGTCCGCCACAAATATTTGAATCGTAAAATCACTAGAGAACCGTTAAAAGCACATAAAATCATGTTACTGTACAATAAATAGGAATAAAACATATAGAATCGTATTAAAATACGCATGGTAGATGTTAAGACACACACCATAAAGTAGTGTAGCTTAGTGAACGAAATCATGAAATCAGCAGTGTTGTCTTATTTAACGGTTTTCCGGAGCTCATATTGCACTGTAGTTCCAACATCTACCATCAGGTGTCTTTGTCACTCGTGATTCCCGGTATTGTTTTGAATTCAAATTTGTTTACGTCTGTTTATCGGCTACTTTCTCGTTCCCATTCATTTGTGACTTTAGATTTTGCCCCATGACTCCTAAGAAATTTCATAGTGAAAGTGCTGAGCGTCATGCTATATCGCTGGAAGATAAACTAGCTATGATAAAACGCCATCAAAAAGGTGAAAATGTAGTAGCATTTGCACAATCCTTTGGGATGAGTCGGACAACTGTATCGACGATTGTACATAATAAGGACAAGATTTTAGCACATATCAAGCATATCAGACCATGTATTATTGAAAATGCATTCAGAAATAAAGTGCAGAACTGGGAATAGTTATTATTCGTTTAGCCTAGAGACAAATACATTTGGTCTAGCCTAGCCTAGGGACAAGTTAATTCGGCTTAAGTCGTTTTTCAACCTAAGTCGTATCTCCTGAGACCAATTAACGACGTAGAGTGAGGTAAGGCTGTATTTATATTTCTTTATGTTTTAACTTTTACATGTTTTATTCATTGAACTGCGGTCGTGTTTAGGCACCGCCTTAGAGGGTTTAGCCGAAGGGTTTAGTCGGAGTTTTATCATGGCTACTGAAAAAGTGTCACATATTTTACGGATAAATTCCTCTATTTGCATAATATCGAGGTCTCTTTCTTTCTTTTGTTGCCATTCCTGTCAAATATATAT
>NC_068984.1:138925725-138931032 GCF_001194135.2 Octopus bimaculoides | reverse complement strand
ATATATAATATTTTACACGTTTAAATGAAATATCATAGAGAATTTTTTTCTTTAATTTGTCTTAAAAGATTACCATAATCCTCTTAATATTATTCCACATTTTCACCCATTTTGTTTTTTTTATATATATAACACATCTTGTACAGAAACTTGTAACCACTTGTCACACTATACCCTTTATCTTTTACTTATTTCGGTCCTCAGATTGCAGCCATGCGTGGGCACTATCTTGCAAAACTTTTAGTCGAATGTATCGACTTTAATACTTCCTTTTACGTTTTTCTTTTAAAGTTTGGTATCTATTCTATCAGTGTCTTTTGCCAAACCGCTAGATGCAGTGACATAAACAGACCAACACCAGTTTTCAAACGATGGGGCAGTTTGCAATGTTTTTGTAGTGTAACGTGCGTCGTTTCACTTTCTAATAAGCGTGAATTTCCCAAAAGAAGAAAGCAGATCGACCCGTGTTACATGTCAAAATCAGTGAAGTTTGGGGGTAAGAGTCTGATGCTTTGGGGATACATAAAAAGTGATGGTTCAAAAAACTTGACGGTAACTTGAATAGTGCCAATTGCATCCAGTTGCTGAAGGACAATTTGATACCAGACTTGGATGAAGGTGAGATTTTTCTGCATGACGGAGCTCCATGCCACAGATCGTATGCAGCACAACAGAGCCTGGTTGATGAAAGTGTTACTGTATTGAAAGACTGGAGCCCTGACTTAAATACAATCGAGCGAATGTGGACAGAACCAAAGAGAAGAGTTCGTCAGAAGAATCCACACAATCTTGAAGAGTTGTGGAAACTCAGCCACATAGATTGGCATCTCATACTTGTGAAAATGGTCAAGGTTTCGCATGCGTCTTTTCCCAGGCGCATTGAAGCAATTACTCAAGCTAAGGGAAGCCACACGAAATAGCAACAATGTACAGTAACTTCTTGAAATGGACATTATGTAATAAATTTTCATTATAGATATTTTCTGTTTTAAAACACTGTATGTTGATTGGTTTATGTGAGGCGACCGAAAACTTTTGCAAGGACAATATGGTGGTCATCGCACATCTTTCCCTCTCATTCAGAACCCTTTCTACAAATTATAATGATTAGGTATAGAATGACTCTAACAGGGTCAATGTTTCATGTGTAAAAACACAATCGAAACATCCACTTATAAGTAGAAATTTACAATAGTTTAAAATGGCCAAAGACTTTTGCCTGATATTATATATATATATATATATATATATATAGGACAGTACAGTAGTTTGCTTGAAGCATTGTATATTGTTTGTAAAGAATAAAAAGTGGCTGAGCACTCCACAGACAAGTGTACTCTTAACGCAGTTCTCAGGGGATTCAGCGTGGCAGAGTGTGATAAGGCTGGCCCTTTGAAATACAGGTACAACAGAAACAGGAAGAAAAGGTGAGAGAAAGTTGTGGGGAAAGAGTACAACAGGGTTCGTCACCAACCCCTGCCGCAGCCTCGAAGAGCTTTAGGTGCTTTCGCTCAATAAACACTCCCAACGCCCGGTCTGGGAATCGAAACCGCGATCCCACAACTGCGAGTCTGCTGTCCCAACCACTGGGCCATTGCATCTCCGCATATGAATGGCTAACATTAAAACGTTATACGAGAAGAGTTTAATTCTAATTTTATCATAGATGTTTTGAAGAAGTTAAAAAATTTTCTGACTGTGTAAACAATAATGGCAACATTAAACAATAATGATAGTGTTGTTTAGTATTTCTGATAATTGAAAGAAATTAAATAAATATATTGTATTATCTTTAAGGATGTTTAAAACTGACAATTTTATCAAAGCAACTATTTAAATCACAGACTTCATGTAACACGCGATTAAAAAGAACGACTAAATATGGAGTAATATGGCTTTAACTAATTCAACATATACTGCTATTGTATTCATATAATGAGGTATCATTTCATTTATTTCTTCTTGTGTTGTTAAGTGTAGCTATGTTAACTTTGTAACAAATTATTTAAATTGTAGTGTAAGAGAAATACACCTGAATGCAATATGCAACCAAAGAGGGTAGTGTTGTAATTAATCATATATTAAATATCCACTTAGATTAAGAATAAACAAATGATTTTAATGACGTAATTTCGGTATGGAAGTTATAAATATAAAATCTAATGAAATGAGTGGAGGTTTGCATCCTGATCACACGGTTCTGGGTTCAGTCTCACTGTGTGGCACCTTGGGTAAATGTCTTCTACTATAACCTCGAGTCGACCAAGGCCATGTGAGTGGATTTGGTAGACGTAAACTGAAGGGATCTCGTTGTATATACGTACGTGTGTGTGTGTGTGTGTGTGTGTGTGTGTGTGTGTGTGTGTGTGTGTGTGTGTGTTTGCGCGTGCGTGTGTGTGCGTGCGTGCATGTGTGCGTGCGCGCTGATATGTTTCTGTGCCTGTATTTGTCCCCCAGCACCGCTTGAAATCAGTGATTGTGTGTTTTGTCCCCGTAACTTTGCGGTACAGCATAAAAACCTATAGAATAAGTACTAAGGTTGATTCCTTCGAATAAACTTGATCAAGGCGGTGCCCCAGCATGACCGCATTCGAATGACTGAAACAAATAAACAACAAAAGATCACATACTTAATATATGTGTTTTGCTGAACGTTAGTTGCTGCGGCATTTTGTCTGGCAGAGATCCTTTCAGAGATGCATAGCGTTAAGATAAAAACACAGTATACTTCCAAGGTAAGCGAAACAAAATCTCCCCGGACGGGAACGAGGACAGCAGCGCAAAATCCATTTGAACTACAAATAGTAGAATAAAATTCAAATTTTGTATTAGAAGCAGCTCAATAATGCAAATATTATCACAGCCACATACTTAATGTATGAGTATTGTCAAGCTTTGAAAGTATACAGTGACCCTTAAGAGATCTCTCCCACACGAAATAACGCAGCTACAAGCGTTCGGCAACATACACAGATTGGTTTCAAATTTTGGTACATGGCTAGCAATTTCGAGCGAGTGAGGAAGTCGAGCACATTGACTCCACTGCTCAATTGCTATTTATTTTATCGACCCCCAAAGGAATGAAAGGCAAAGTCGATCACGACGGTATTTGAACTCAGAACCTAAAGTCAGAAGAAATGCTGCTAAGGCCCCGTTCTTTTTAAAAAATGTTTCGGTGCAGTAACGATTCTGGCAGCTCGCTGTCTCGTGTGATATCGATAATATCGATTTCAAATGTTAGCACAAAGCCAACAATTTCGAGGGAGGGAATTACCTCGACCCGGTGCTCAACTGGTACTTAATATATCAACCCCGAAAGGATGAAAGGCAAAGTCGACCTCGGTGGAATTTGAACGCAAACACAAAACCGGACGAAATGACGCTAAGCATTTTTACTAGCATGTTAACGATTCTGCCAGCTCGCCGCCTTGTGTGATATGAATAGTATTAACAGCTTTGAGCTGCTTGTGGAGACGCATGGCTTAGTGGTTAGGGGTGTTGAACTCCTGATCATAAGATGGTGGTTTCGACTCCTGGAGCGAGCAACGCTTTGTGTTCTCGAACAAAACACTTCATTTCACGTTGTTCCAGTCCACTCTGTTGGCAAAAATGAGTGATTCTGTGACAAGCCGCGAAATGTTTTTCCACGAGAGTTCTGGACCCCAGTAATGAACTCATTTGCATACAGCCAATCAGATCTCACCTTGACCTTGTTGTCAAGTTAACAAAGGTCGACATTCAAAATGGCAAGTAATTAAATAAATTTGCATCTATACCTATTATAGGATTTTGATAGAGCCCCATGTGGTAAAGATGTGGATAAGGGAAAATGTGGGTAGAGGGTGATGTGCTAGAAACCCTCTCCCCTTACTGTTTGCAAAGTAATCAACGACACAAATAACTATGCAGAGGCAGCCATGGTTGAAACAAAAACAAGCATTATTATAAGAGAAAAGAAGCATGGTCATTCCTTACCCAAGTGACCTTATCTTATTGCCCATCACTCATAAATTAGTTTGATAGTTGAGTTCTGATTGGCTGTATGCAAATGAGTTCATAACTGGGGTTCGGATCTCTCGTGGGAAAAAAAAATTCGCTGACAACCTGACGTCCCGTCCAGGTGAGGAATATATACGTCATGGAGGAGACACAACGGCCCAGTGGTTAGGGCAGCGGACTCGCGGTCGTAGGATCACGGTTTCGATTCCCAGACCGGGTGTTGTGAGTGTTTATTGAGCGAAAACACCTAAAGCTCCACGAGGCTCCGGTAGCGGTCGGGTGGTGAACCCTGCTGTACTCTTTCATACAACTTTCTCTCACGCTTTCTTCCTGTTTCTGTTGTACCTGTATTTCAAAGGGCCAGCCTTGTCACACTCTGTGTGAAGCTGAATCTCCCGAGAACTACGTTAAGGGTACACGTGCCTGTGGAGTGCTCAGCCACTTGCACGTTAATTTCACGAACAAATCAACCGGATCAACTGGAACCCTCGTCGTCGTAACCGATGGAGTGCCACGATACGCCATGAAAACCGGGAAATAGGCAAAATCGACAAGGTAGCTTTGCCGAACTTGTTTATTGAGTTGATTCTAATACAGAATTTGAAGATTGTAATTATGTAAGTGCTTGTATTCTTGCTAAATTGGGTGTACTATTATTTCTCTTAAAAGTTATCCGCAAGAATACGTTATCCTTGGATCTCAGAGTAATTTTGTTTTGTTAGTGGAAGTGTTATATTAAGGCTATTAAGAAAATTGTGTTGTAGTTGAAATGAAATATAGAAGCAAATGACTAGAAATTCAGCTACGAGTTTATTATCAGTAGCAAAGGCGATCAAGTTACAATCAGGTTTTCAGTTTCTGAAATAGGTATAGCACTGAATATACATATATTATCGCTGTCAAAAGAACATAATATTAACATTAATAGATATGTTACTATTGTGAGTTTTTTTCTCATAATTGTATGGTGGTATTAGTTTAGAAATATCTGATTGATAATTAAAGGAAAGATGACGATATATAGTGCGGTGGAGATTACAACTAGAGTGTGAAGAGAAGAATTTTGGTTTCAATTTGGTTTTCTGCATGCATTCCATTACTCTTTTACTGAAATGGAAGCGGCAAAGGCATGATTCCTAGTTCAGTGTTAAATTTGAAAGGTAGTGATAACTGAGCGAGGCAAATGATTTCAAAGGGATTGGCGTCTGTGTGTGTGATGTGTGTTTCTGTATTATATGCACGTGGGTGCATGCTTGAATGTGCTTGGATATACATACATATATATATATATATATATATATATATATA
>NC_068984.1:138921720-138925281 GCF_001194135.2 Octopus bimaculoides | reverse complement strand
ATAATAATAATAATAATAATAATAATAATAATAATAATAATAATAATAATAATAATGATGATGATGATGACGATGATGATGATGATGATGATGATGATGATAATGATAATAATAATAATAATAATAATAACAATAATAATAATAATAATAAAACTCACGAGCACAAATAACAATGTCCGTTCGGTAAGAAATTCTTTTCTTTATTAGCCACCAGGGGACTGACACAGAGGGACGATACAGGACAAAAAAGGTGAGGTCATACGTAAAAGCGTGTAAACAAAATTAAAAATCAAAAGTATTAAAAAAACAGTGGTTCCCAAAAGAAGATTAGCTGGGTTAGTCGTAGAAACCCCACAAGACACGAAACAACCTACTCGCTAGGGCGCAAGCGCCTAGAAGTTGGTGTTTATGTAAGGCCATTCATTCGGACTGTTCTTGAAATATTGACCCATCTTTCTGTAAATTTTCACGAGGACAGCACCTCCTTCTCAAGTCTAACTTTTCTTTTCAAGTGGAACCTGGAATAGTTAGTGAGACCACTGCCGAAGAGGAAGGGGCTTGTCTTCAAACTTTTCACCCGCGACAATCAAACAAGCTAATTTGCAATAGCCACTAGACAGAAACCAGACCTTTCCGGAACAGAACCGCAGTTCCACCATCCTCTCTCGGCTAGCACGGAGACACGTAGATCTCGTTCCATCGAAGAGGGGCATGAAAGCATGCGGCCCGGTCAGTCTGGTTTCGTTAATGGCTACGACGTCCAAATTCAATGCCCTGAGGTCGTTAAGGAAGCGTCCCTGCTTCCAAAGCGTTGCCAGGCCACATACATTTAAACTGCCGAACTTGAGCAAGGCCATGTTAGACAAAAATGGGAAGAAGGGACAAATAATTCCTCAAGGTTTTGGCTGAGGGGAGGGTGAGTGTCTTTTTTCTCCCCGCTGGTTGGCTGTGGGTGCTTCCATGATCATATTTCTATATAGCTGTTTGTTTATGTTGTTTTTGGAAATTGCCTACCGCGTTGGGATAGTTCATTTTAAGTTAAAGTAAATTATGTTCGAAATGCTGAGGACCTGTATGTATGGTGGAACTTTGTGTGGTGCGCAAGAAAGATTGTTTGGGGTGATGCCTGTCTGTTCGCATATGTAATGCCGTATGTATGTATGTAAAATTCTTGCCGATATATGGGCAATATAAATATCATCAATTTAAAAACCATCAAAATGGCGGAATAATTCTAATTTTATTATTTTGTTTTATCATTTGAATTCATTTGAATGTTTACTTATAATTCCTCCTCTTAAGTTACTCTAATATTTCTACTGATCACAGCAAATCTCATTTTTGTCAGCCGTCCAAGTAAATATTTTGTTAATATTGTTTGCTTTTATTGTACAACCATTATGTTGTATAATTAGGCTAAGCATTGAGATATTTTATACAATATCGATTTGTCTCGTGATAACTTATTTTCTTTCCTCCTAATTTAAATAACTATTTGTAGAATCTTCATTGTAAATATAACAGCACTCGTGAAGAAAGATAATACGTCATTACACAAAGGTAATTTAGAATTGATTCGATTTAGATTTCTCGAAACTTAGATGTTTTTCTGCTTTTGAAGTGTATCCCAACTACATTTTAATATTTAAATTTATTAATTTTAGATGGCGTATTTACTCGTGCATACGTTGCTCTATTGCGTATTTGATTTTAACTTAAAAAAAAAAATTGGAATTGCAACTTATACTCAGGGCAAAGTTAAAATTACGAAGGGAAAATATATTTTGCAAAAGTAACGTATCTGGAATGGTATAACAATGCAGAGTGGACTATAATAACTGTTAGAAATAATTCATAGTCTAATATTTCGGAATATAAAAATTCCTTCTTCAGATATTGCTAGGAAGTAACGGAGTCACTGTTATAGTCGGTTTTCTTATTCTTCTAACGGTTACTGAAATTTGTCGGAAGCATTCCTCTAATGGTCTCACGAAGTTCTTTCCGGAATTTCTCATGAGAAGTGCGTGAGGGTAGTCATTTCTTGAGCTCACATGTGTTGCTATATACGTAGTGCTGATTCCAAGTTATGTATTATACGTGCATTTATATATAATGGTTTTTATATATGAGCATGTTACCATCGTGCGTGCAAGGTATCAATGGTGTTCAATAAGATAGTGAGTGTTAATTTCTAACTTGTTGTTAATCTGGGGCCGTAGTCTGTCTATGAGCATAGCCTCCTTAATTCTTAAATTTCCTAAATTTCTGCCATCGGCCCCAATTGTGGCTATTATGTTTTGTCTAAATTAGGGAGCAACTTATACACTAGTAAATATTTCGTCATTGAAAGATACTACAGATATGTTACAATTTGGTCATTATCAAATTATTTGCATATTATCAAATTATTTGCATATTATCAATAATCAAAATTCACACTTATTCTACTTTTTTCTTCTCGTTTATTGTTATAGCATTTCTAATAAGACAAAACTTTTCTTTGAATATATATTTTTTATATTACAGCTATGTCTCTTTCTTTTCGATTACGTTTCATTTTTAAATATCAATAGATTTTTCTCTCCACAATATTTTTAGAAAGAACATTTATAACTCCTCTTTCTTTTCATATACTTTGGTCTTTCTCGTTACTCAACTTATCCATGCAACTCTTTGAACTTCTGTATATTCGCGATCTTTCTCTTTTTTTCTCTTTACATAAATGACTCATAAAATGAATAGGTAGATCTTTCATAACCTTCAGCTGAAATAAAGGATGTATGTCTTCCTGTAGAGACAGGTGTTAGAAAATTTGTTGGAACTAGACTTCACTCGATGTTCAGGAGTCTGAGACTAGCTGCCAAGGAGAGAAATGATGTTGCCAGAAAATTGTTAGAAGCAGCTGAGAAAGCATTCCATTACATCTAGCTCCAGGGACAAAAGACAAAGTAGTGCAGCAAAATCGAGCATTGAAGATGATAGAAACATCTGAGAAGAGTCGTAACATCTTACTCAAGAAATCTTGTGCTGTTGGCCGGGAGTTTTGCCGCCTACATCGCTGGATGGTTTCAGGCAAATCTGGTGCTGCGGCAGAAGGGAGAGGAACACCTACAGAGCTGTTTCACCGTCTGATGAGACATTGCCACTTACATTTGGAGATGGAATACAGCAGCATCCTCAGTATACAAAAGTGTTTACCTTAAAAGCCTCATAATCTACTCCGCCACAATTTGCTTTCGAGATCTTTCTTTATTTCCTCCAATGTATTTATATATATATATATATATATGTGTGTGTGTGTGTGTGTGTGTGTGTGTGTGCGTGCGTGAGTGGGGGGGGGTTATTTCTTTACTACTCACAAGGGGCTACACACAGAGGGGACAAACAAGGACAGACAAACGGATTAAGTCGATTATATCGACCCCAGTGCGTAACTGGTACTTATTTAATCGACCCCGAAAGGATGAAAGGCAAAGTCGACATCGGCGGAATTTGAACTCAGAACGTAGTGGCAGACGAAATACCGCTAAGCATTTCGTCCGGCGTGCTAACGTTTCTGCC
>NC_068984.1:138914818-138921562 GCF_001194135.2 Octopus bimaculoides | reverse complement strand
TATATATAGATAGATAGATAGATAGATAGATAGATAGATAGATAGATAGATAGATAGATTGATAGATAGATAGATAGATAGATAGATAGATAGATCAGTGAGCGTGTGTGTGTGTATACATATATGTGTAATTATATTAGTTTCCCGCCGCTTGGAACCGATGTTAGTTTGCTTACTTCTCCGTACATTAGCGGTTCGGCAAAAAGAAGCTGATAGACTAAGTTACAGAATTTTAAAAAAATTAGTATTAGGATCAATTTGTTCGACTAAACGCTTTAAAATGATGTCTCAGCATAGCCACATTTCAATAACTAAAACAAGTGAATGATAGAAGATAAAAGTTAAACGTAATCCGGGAATATACAGATAAACACACACGCACATTTATAACGATCGTTAGAAGAAATAACAAGGAACTCAATAATAGCTTATCGCGGAGGAGAATATGAGACTATATATATATATATCAGGCATGTGCCGTCAGTAATTACTCAGGGTAAGCAGTTGGTGATGTTTATGTAGTAAAACACACAAGAAAAAAAAATAATAATAAGCGAAACACAGACGTGCGACTGAGTTGGAGACAGATTTACTTGTGCCTTTATAGAGCGTAAAGAAAACGTTGTTGTAGGAATGAACGCAGTATGTGTATTACAGCAGTACTATGCGTAGCTTTAATACTGAGATTGAAAGGCAGGGGCGAATTATGCCTACCTAATTTACAAAAAGATAAAATATTTTGCGTTTTATGCATAGTAGTCAGAACAACCTTCATAGATTTATTGAATTATGTGCATATTTTGCCATAAAAGGAAACTTACTATCGATCTATTTTATTCAGGGTAGGCACTGCCTACCCAAGCGGTACATCCCTGATATATATATATATATATATATATATATGTATGTATATATATATATACGCGATGGGCTTCCATGCAGTTTCCGTCGGCCAAATTCATTCACATGACATAGCTCAGCCCGGATCTATATTAGCAGACACTCGCCCAAGTTACGGCGCAATGGGGATGAATTTGAGACCATGTGGTTGTAAAGCGAGCGTCTTAACAATACAGCCATTACTGCGCTTATACTTTTGTAATGATGTCGACATAGCTGGTTGGTCGTACTAAATAGCCATTGGATGTTGCATTTATTTACGTACATTTTGATATGTGCAGCAGTTCAAGCATAAGTGTATGTATGTGCTTATGTCCAAGCAAATTTGTATATGCGTGTATGTTTTTGTTAGTATATGAGTATCCATGTGAGTGTGTGCGTCTATGCGAATGTCTGACTATTACATAATATTCTCAACGAACACGGGTGAGTCTGTTTGAAAGATTTGAAAAAAACTTGAACCGTTTCTGAACATTGTCTTCAAAGTTGTGTTTCTGGGAAGCTTTCTCGAGATATGCAATCACTTTGTGATGCTTGTGATGTCGAGCATAAGCGATCGGTTTATCCTTGAAGCTATCTTCGGCAGATATATCTGCTTTACGAGACACGAGAAATTCAACGATTTGCGGATCACCTCTATACGCTGCTATATGCAACAACGTGCAGTTACCTGGGATTCCGTCAGTCGATTCACCTAATTGACTGTTGATACTTATTCCAGAATCTAGGACCTTTTCTACTAGTTCTTTATTGCCTCGTAAAACGCAGGCATGTGCAAAGGTCCAACCATGAATATTATGCGTGAAAATATTTTTGGCCGTGAGAGGTTGATATTTAATGATGTTATTAACATTCCTTAAAAGGTTATTTTCTTTCAAATGCAGCTGCTGAAGCAAATTTATAGCAATTCTATCTATTCTGCAATCATCTGGAAATGGTGATGAGGGGTCGGAAGTATCAGATTCCATGTAATAAGGCATGCAGTTTTGTAAGTAGATATATTATGGTAAAACCTGAAATAAAACAAAAAAATTCATTTGTGAATAATGCAACTAGGAAGGTTTATATATGTAAATGAATAACTCACGCATGCATACATACACACACATTGATATATACATACTTACATGATAGCCGTCCACCATACTTACATGGTGACCGAGAAAGACCATTGCTGACCTTTAGGAACATTGTGCACTCTAGGACTAATTAATATTATGGATTTGAACATAGCCGTTGCTGGCTAATGAGCTCTGCTCTTGACAAGCATACTCGTCTGCAAACATTACAAACCAAGCTTTCCCCATTCAGTGCGCTTTCGAGCAGCACGCTTAAGTTCTTCATGCTGGATACGTGCTCTCTCAAAAGTGTCGACCCCCTCCTTAACCTGCTTCCTCCATCTGTGGCGATGACAGGCATGGTTCTTCCAGTCAGTCTCCTGCAAATCAGAGGCCTTTAATGAGGACTTGACACAGTCCTTAAATCGCAGCTTTGGTTTCTGCCGGGATCTTTTTCCATTCACAAGTTCCTCATATATCTTCTGTTTAGGGATCCCACTATCCTTCATTCTAATAAGGTGTCTAGTCCAACGTAACCGGTGCTTGTGCACCATCGCCTCAATACTCAAGATATCAACTGTCCTCAGGACTCGTGTGTCTGGAGTTTTTAAGGTCCAGCCAACATTCAGAATGTGTGTGAGACATCTCTGATGAAAGCGTTCAAGGTCTCTTACTTGACGTATGTAAAAGGTCCATGTCTCACGTGAGTAAAGGAACGATGTCAATACACATGCACGGTGCACAGCAATTTTTGTTTGTTTTGTGATGACATACTGGGACCAGATACGAGACTGAAGAGACCAGAAGGAATCAGTTGCTCTCTGCAGCCTGAAAGACATTTCATCATATATACATACGGACATACATACATACATACATACATACATACATACATACATACATAGAAGAATTTTTCTTGTACATTCGGACAAGAAAAAATACGCTGCACAACTAACTCGAGAGAAGAAATTCTTCATATAGATGCAATCAGGGTGTAAACGCACCACTGAGGGCATGCATTTCTACGTCCTTACACTTCATCAGCTGCGTATGCCCTGTCGTTATCCATGTCCACTAAGAGCAATAATATTTGAGTAGCAAATGGTACACTTGTAGATGTGCGAAGGGCTTTAACAAGCTGGAATAAATTAGAGGCTCACGTAGTAGCGTCGAATATATTCTGACGAGAACGATCAGATCTCAGTGCCAGTGAATGGCGGCACGGTATACAGAGCTAATGAATAGTAGTGATACGCATGCTGAAGCGCATGCGTCCTGTAATCTGGTATCGTCATTTTTGGTTTATCAGTATGTTTATAGACATACTGTCTAGAAGGAGAATTACTTCTCTCGAGACTACCCGTACGAATATATAGCTCCGTGCTGACCAAAGCCTTGTGAGTGGATTTGGTAGACGGAAACTGAAAGAATTCCTTCGTATGTCTGTAAATATATATACATTAGAAAAGGGAATGATAAATCAGCAGTAATTATATCATGGTGGGAAGGTAGAGAAAGTTTTGGTAATATTGGATGTTGATTAAAGACAGAGAGAAATGTAAGGTTAAAAATTTTAAAAAAATTTAAGTTATTCTAAAAAACCAAATAAAAGTAAAAAGCAAATAAAATAAAAATAAAATAAATAGCAAATAAAATAAAAATAAAATCGTTATCTTAAAAAGCAAATAAAATAAAATAAAATAAAATTGAAGGCCAAATATAATTTTAAACTAAATTAAATTTGTAGAATTTTAAAAAATTAAACTTTAAAAATCAAGGATTAAAATTAAGATCAAACAATTAAAAATTAAAGCATTAGAATTTACGAATACTCGCCCCCTCCCCCGCTATTTTTCCTCCTCCTTCCTTTCTTCCTTTCTTTGTTTCATTTCCCTTTAGTCCTTCTTTTCCAAGTCATCACTTTTCTTCCTATTTCCCTTTTATCTCTCTCCCACTCATCTTATAGTTGTTGTCTCTCTTCGCCCCATTCCCATGACCGTACCATTTTATCAGTGTTCGGTTTGGTTATAACCAGAAATAACTCCGACCAATTTTCGGGATTAATTTTCTCGCTCATTCAATTTTTCTCAACCCGATCAATGACCGATTGAGTAAACCTATTAATAACGAACCTATAATGAATACTGGAAGTCAAAATTACAACAATATTAAAAAACAAATTGTTATGATCATTAAGTCTCACATGTACACACGCATGCACATGCACACATAGATAGATAGATAGACAGATACATACATACATACATACATACATACATACATACATACATACATACATACATACATAGAATTAGATCGAATAACAAGGCAGCATTATTAGTAATGCTTCAGCACCATAATAATAATCATCAACATAGTTACCTTGTTCCCTTTCGTTTCAATACTTCAACAGTAATTTATATAAAAAATAATTTTAAAAAAAACAGAAATGGATCAAGGACGCTATCAGCTGTTGCCTTCCATTTCAAAGGTTAGTCGTCTTATCTAAACATATATATTTATCTGTTTAGATAGTATACTTGATCGCGAACGGGAAGTGATCGGATGTCTTGTGCGGTTTCTTCAACATCATAAGATTAAATTTGTTCAAGATTACTGTTCAAACACATCAAATATCTATTAATTCTCTGTTTAGTTGATAGAGCTGAAATTAATGCTTTAATTTTTTGCCACGAGGGCAGCTTGGGGAAGGTGTTCAACTGGTACTTGTTTTATCAACCGCGAAAGATGAGAGGATGAAACGCAAAGTCGACCTCGGTGGAATCTGAACTCAGAACGTAGTGACGGGCGAAATACCGCTCTAAGAATTTCGTCCAGCGTGTTAACGATTGTTTTCTACTCTAGGCCCAAGGCCCGAAATTTTGGGAGACAGGGCCAGTCAATTAGAACAACCACAGTACGTAACTAGTATTTAATTTATAGACCCCGAAAAGATGAAAGGCAAAGTCGACCTCGGTGGCATTTGAACTCAGAATATAATGATGGGCAAAATAACGCTAAGCATTTCGTTCAGCGTGCTAACGTTTCTGCCAGCTCGCCATCTTAGAGTTGAGCTTAATATTAAAGTGAAAATAAATGAGTTAGATGTATACATACTTACAATGTCACTGACACATACTCGCACTCGCACATTCAGAAGTGCATACACACATACGAGCATACTTAATACACATATATATTGTTTAGCCTGTGTCTATTGTATAAGAAACCATAGGTACTGCACTTTGGTGTCTTATGCAATAGCCTCGGGGACTGTGGGACTGAAATGGAAACCATTCAGATTATTGATATAAATGCACACACACACACACACACACACACACACACACACACACAAATATATGTTTGTGTGTGTGTGTGTACGACGCGCTTCTGTCAGTTTCCGTCTGCCAAATCCATTCACAAGGCTTTGGTCGGACCAGAGCTATAGTAGAAGACCACCACCTCCGACCAAAGATGCTACTCAGTGGGACTGAACGCCACACCTTGCTTTTGTATACATTCGCTGCTTTCTTCCAAGGAATCTAATGCTCTTAGATTAGTTTTTCCTTGGGGCTGGCCAGATTGGAGCAATCTTGAGTATAACCAGCCGAAACTGCAAGGATAATCTGGAACTCGACTGAGGAAAGAAAACTCCGAATGACCCGTCCTTGTTTTCTTTGTATCGTCTGTCTGGATGTTTTGCGTTCTTGTCCTATTTTATATACACACAGACACACACACACACACACACACACACACACACACACACACACACACACACACACACACACACACACACACACACACACACACACACACACACACATATATATATATATATATATATATATATGTATGTATAAAGCACGATTTATTCGTGATCAGAAGCGTTCGTAAACCGAGGTTCTACTGCATATCGTTTACTCATTTACTGCTCCGTTATTGGTAAGATCAACAAAAGTTACTCCATCGAGTGAGAGAAGATTAGGTGTATGCTTTACAGAGTAATCCATATGATATAAATCTATTTTAATGTGTCATAATTTTCGTCTTAATGTTGAGAGCTATAACACAACGAAATGGCATTTTGCTAACATGCCTGTTATATGTGTAATATGAATTTGTGGTGTAAATCCACGTCGTGAATTCTAACAAAATATAATACATTAAAATAAACTTATAACATGAATTACTCATTAAAGAATGTACTTATATGCGCATCTTATGTTGGCTTGAATTTCAATACTGCATATAAATACATACAAATATATGCACTTGTATATATGTGAGTGTGCGTGTGTGTGTGCATATATATATGGTTGAGAGAGATGGTATACAAAAGCACGTGGTTGGATGTATAAAAGAATGCAAAAACTAGCGTAGAGATGACGCAATATCGGTAAAGAAATATGAGAAATTTGAAAAGAGAATACGAAACCGGTTATTTCTCCAAAAGCAATGTCCTTACACACAAAATTTCCTAACATTTTTCTAACATGATGATTTAAATATAATCTTTAACCATATAATACAAGTGTTCCGTGGTTTTTCATTCTATTTTCTCTTATCTCTCTCTCTCTCTCTCTATATATATATATATATACTTTATTTAAAAGCAGCAGAAATATAACAAAAGACTGTTACACGTAGTTTCACGTTCTCGTTCCGATGAACGGGAACGTGAAACTACGAGTAACAGTCTTTTGTAATATTTCTGCTACTTTTAAATAAAGCATATTACTCTACCTCTGGTATTTGAGTACTCTTTTTCCCACCTTGTTGC
>NC_068984.1:138910283-138914001 GCF_001194135.2 Octopus bimaculoides | reverse complement strand
TGTAACTCATGTTTGTATTAAAAATGTTTCATCATTTTATAAACATATTTGTCAAATGTTTTGAATAACATACCTTACCAATTTCAGTTAAATGAAACGAAGAGCTACTGTATATGCCTCTTTCTCCTTCTCAAACTTGAAGCAAACTAATTAATCCACTGCTGTTTGTAAATGCTGCTTATTCGCGACCTTCCAGCCACTCCTTTCATCAACCTTCTCGTGATAATGTTCTCACTCTCTTATCGAAAGTTTCTTTTATCTGGCGTTTATGTAATCCGGTGATAATTAATAACGATTATTCACCAACCTATTTATTCCTTTCTACATTAGGTACAAGGCCAAAAAAAATTTCACAAGAGTGGGCTAGTCAATTACATGAACCCTAGAGATTGACTGATAATCATTTCATCGACCTCGAAATGATGAAAGGCAAAGTCCATTTCGGCGTAATTTAAACTCAGAATGCCTTGGCAATACTGCTTTCAAATTTTGAAACACTGCTACATACAGGTTAACTTAACGCTTTGCCCAGTATGCTAATAATTCTGCCGGTTCGCCACTTTAAGCTAACCTATATATTGGAAAATATATTTAAGGCGGCGAGCTGGCAGAAATGTTAGTGCGCCGGGTGAAATGCTTAGCGGTATTTCGTCTGCCGTTACGTTCTGAGTTCAAATTCCGCTGAGGACGACTTTGCCTTTCATCCTTTCGGGGTCGATAAATAAAGTACCAGTTACGCACTGGGTTGATGTAATCGACTTAATATCTTTATCTGTCCTTGTTTGGCCCTTCTATGTTTAGCCCCTTGTGGGCAATAAAGAAATATATATATATATTGGAAAATATATCTACTTATAAGCAAAATCGGTGATTGCAAAATCCCAAGAAGAGATCTGAGTAGTAACTATACTAACAAGTAAAGTCAATCGCCACATGAAAGTGGCCTTTTATGTTAACTACTAGTTTAACCGAAAACCAGCTGACAGAAGATCTACCTGTGGTTAAACTAATAGTAACATATAACAGTCACTTTCATGTGGCGATTAACTTTACTTGTTAGTATAGTTACTACTCTGATCTATTCTTGAGATTTTACAACTAACTCGTTTGCTTGTTGCAAATCAGTGACCGACGGTCGCTTTGTTTACGATATATTGCTGGCTGGAGCGGACCCTGGCTATTGCTCCAGCAGCCAGTTGCTCGAAACTGAATCAGTCTCGCGATGCTGTTGTCTGCTACAGGATGGTTTCGCTCTCTTTGCTAGCGATATATATCGGGTGCAGCGCTGCACCGATAACCAGCTAGCGGATTTCTGCCTGGGGTTAAACTAGTAGTAACATGGAACAGCCACTTGGATGTGGTGATTACCTTTACTTATTTACTTACTAGCAAAGGCACCCGGTGTTGCCCGGGAATAAAATTGTTCTTTATATATTGGAAGAAAAAAGCAAAATATGTTGTATAGAAATTTTTTATTCTGAATTCAATTTATTCTTTAATTAAGAAATCAATTCTGAATTCAATTTATTCTTCAGCTGGGAAATCAATTCTGAATTTATAGTACAAATAATAATAATAATAAACAAAATATGTGATCATATATACGGTGTTGTTCTGGAAGAAGTTTAGGTTCATGTTCATTCATAAATGCAGCCAAATCTGTGATGTCATAATTTGTCTCTCTTGCCATGTCTCTTGAAGTTAAACCATTAATTTGATGGTTTGCTTTTGGCAGTCCAGAGCCAGACCCTGGCAAACTTTTGCCTCCCATGGCCAAAACTTGATCCTCAATTTCAGCTTGGTTAAAAATTGTTTCAGAAAACTGAATATTGATATCTGAGTTTGCTTGTTGAACTGCATACTTTAAATCCTCAGCCCTGTCCTCATGATGTTTAATCCAAAGCTGAAGGGGACTACCAAGTTGACACATGTTCAGTGCAATTGCACAAAGGTTACGGAGTTTCCTTGGAGAATCTGATACCGACGCTTCAGTCAATGCAAGGTTCCAATACTCATCATTTTCTAAAAAAAAAAAAACTTGATAGCGTGCTTCCCTATATGTTTCACACACTTGACCCTTTACCCTCCTCGAATCTTGGAATGATTTGGGACCACGTATTTCATGCAAAAGGAAGCTGTAAGTAATAGCATTCTGCTTAGCTTAAGGGGACACTGAACTCTTGTAAGAGCGTCAGTCCGTTTTCTGTTGTGCCATTGAAAGTTTCTCTGGGAGTAATACTTGGGTAAATGTGGGTAAAGGAGTTTTCTGGCATTTTCATCTACACGACTTAAAAAAGGCAGTAAAAACAGTTTCTTTTGGAGAAAGTGCTTGTTGCAAGGCTGTTTGTTTTGTAAAGATAACCCTGAGGCCATTCTCTAGATGGACACCCAGATGAATGTTGGCTGGGTGCCTCTCATGAATGGGAAAATTGAAGATGCGCCAAAAAGCCTCTTAGGTACTGTTGTATCTTCCTCTGTCATACTGTGCATCCTCGTCATTTTTATTTATCTGTTGACTGCTATTCTGCATAATAATGTATGTTGCAGCATCTAAACCATTGTTTATATATTTGCAAACATACTTTATAGAGTTAACAGAGTAGCAGAATTCAGCATTGACTCTGGCTACCTTTACTCGTCTTTGCTTCACTGTAGAGTACTGATCATCTACATCTACTTCGTATCCTCCCGTAGAGAGAGAGAGAACATCGTTCTGGGAAACTTTTTTTAAAAATTGAATTGGGGATTAAATCAAAAACTGATTTACGTGAGTATCTTCACAAGATTAATTGAAATAAATGACGATTGTGGAATGCCCACGCACGCACACAAACACACACATACAGCATCAAATAACAGATGAAATGGACGTGTGTGTATGTGTGTGTGTGTATGTGTGTGTGTATGTGTGTGTGTGTGTGTGTGTGAGAGAGAGAAGGAGTGTGTTGTCATGTATACGTACATACATAAATAGCATACATGGTTTTTGTATGTATATGTGCATATGTGTGTGCGTGTGAGAGAGAGAAAGAGAGAGTGCCTCTTAGACATCAATATCTCTCCATGTGTCACACACACGCTCACACACACGCACACACACATACAGGCAAAACATATATCTAAGCATATGTATTTATGTATGTACGTATACATGAGAACACAACCCTTGACTGACTCTCTCACACACAAACACACACACATACATAAATGTATACAATCGTACACAAAAAACACACGTGTACGCGTGACTGACTTGTGTGGGTGAGAGAAAGAGAGAGAGAGGGAGAGATAGAGGGAGAGGGAGAGAGAGTATATTGCAAATAATAAATGAAATAAATATGAAATGAAAAAATCGTATAAATCAAAGCTCGTTAAAAACTATCTTGTACCGAATATTTAAATTTGTGAATGTAGTAAATATTTCTTTCAGTAATTTATTTTAGACAGTTCAGTTAATATATAAATACATGTGTAAAGTATTAGTAATTTCTAGAATAGAAAATGAAGAGTAAATTCTTACAGCTGTTTCAGCCAAGAAGTCACAGTACCCCATGTCATTTCCATCTTTTCAGTGTATTGTAAATCTGTAGATAAAATTAGGGTAGTTGTGTATAACTCTAGACTTCATCAGAGTTTTTTAAGATAGTTCAACAAGTTCATAGGGTTAATTTATGCATATATAAATATATACATAAATATATATATATATATATATATA
>NC_068984.1:138907188-138909418 GCF_001194135.2 Octopus bimaculoides | reverse complement strand
TATATATATATATATATATATATGTATATATATATTCTTGAACTATCTTAAAAAGCTCCCTGACGAAGCCTAGAGTCATACCCAAGCACCCAAATTTTATCAGATTTACAGATTTACAATACACTGAAAAGATTGAAATAACATATGGGGTACTGTGACCTCTTGGCTGAAACAGCTGTAAGAATCTTCTCTTCTTTCTCTATTCTAGCAATTACTAATATTTTACACATGTATTCATATATTAACTGAACTGTTTAAAATAAATAAATAGACATAATATAATGTCTAACAACTGATGAATACTACCTCTGGATTACCTCCATTTTCTTCTTGCCATAGACGTAAATATATATTTTCGTCGGTTGTGGCGAACCCTGCTGTATTCTTTCACCACAACTTTCTCTCACTCTTTCTTCCTGTTTCTGTTGTACCTGTATTTCAAAGGGCCAGCTTTGTCACACTCTGTGTCACGCTGAATCTCCCTGAGAACTACGTTAACGGTGTACGGGACTGTGGAGTGCTCAGCCACTTGCACGTTTATTTCACGAGCAGGCTGTTCCATTGATCGGATCAACTGGAACCCTCGTTGTCGTAAGCGACGGAGTGCCACGACATTTTATGCAAATGTAAATATAGTTGTGTATTGATTTACTATAGAGTATATTAATGTATTATATTTAAAGTATTATATATAAAGTCAATTAGTTACATATTATAGGTTCAAATTTCGAGATGATAAATTCTAGGTATTTATTTAATGAATAATATATATCTTGTGAATATATGTATCAGCAAAAATAATTTGTTACTGAATTGTTTATTCTTTATTTTCATATAAACATTAATAGTTTATTCTTTATTTTACAACTTTGATAATGAGTGGTGAAAAAATTGCAGCTGGAGCCACTTTAAACAACCTGTGAAAAAATGAGGACTGAGTACAAGTACAGCAGCAAAATTAATTAATGATATGGAAGGCTCAGTAATTGTCAATGAACGTGCTGCATAAAACTAGTCCAATTCAAGTAAGGGGATACCAACCCCGAAGACAAACCAAGGTCAGTGAGATATTCTGTCGTGGAAGATGAAGCTTTACTTGAAATTCTTGAAAAACAGCGAGCATAAGCTCTCGTACATTGTCGGCAAAATACCCTGTCGTTGACGTTGAAATTCCGATGAAGGAACCTTGGATTTAGGTAAGAAACCGGTTCTTTCTTTATTGGCAAGAAATCTTGAAATAAACTGAATAATGAGATACATACATACATACATACATACATACATACATACATACATTCATTCATACATATACAAGGGGGTGCAAAAGTAGGTATACAGATATGAAAAAGAAAACACGTACAATACTCAGTTATTGTTATAAAAAAAAATTAAAAGTTACGATAAAAGTATTACTATAGTTATGTATTATTATTATTATTATTATTATTATTGTTGTTATTATTATTATTATTATTAATGACACTGAAAATATCGAAAATGAGGCTAACTAATTTAATGTGTTAATAATTTTAATGAATTAAATATTTTGACAAAATATGTTACTGTATACCTACTTTTTCACTCCCCTGTATACATACACACATATTCATACACACACATGTATATATATATATATATATATATATATATATATATATATACATAATATACGACGGTGAAATTATATTTAAGCTGTTTGCATCTTGAAGAAGAAACAATATATATATTTCCGCTTTTGTGTGATCTCTTGTGGTTTTAGCCAGATTTTTCTTCGCCTTTACTAAATAATGTTCCAGGTATAATGCAGGTTTTTAGGTGCAGTACATTGAATAGTACGCAAATTGCAAAGAATTATGCAAGCTCTTTAGCTCTGAGTCTAAGAAGAAAAAGAAAATTTATGACGAAGTTCATATCGGTGTAATTTCGGAAGAGACGAAACACCAAACTTTGTTAATATGCAAATTCTCTTATTCCACTAGTGCAAGACATATATGTGAATTATCAACGATATAAATAGCATCTTTTGCCTTTAGTTTCACATTAAGAGGAGTGGCTGTGTGGTTAGTGGCTTGCTTACCAACCACATGGTTCCGGGTTCAGTCTCACTGCGTGGTACCTCTTCTAGTTTCGGGCTGACCAAAGCCTTTTGAATGGATTTGGTAGACGGAACTTGAAAAAAACCTATCGTATATATATATATATATATATACATATATATATATATATATAT
>NC_068984.1:138905196-138906952 GCF_001194135.2 Octopus bimaculoides | reverse complement strand
GTGTGTGTGTGTGTGTGTGCCTGTGTTTGTTCCCCCACCATAGCTTGACAACCGATGTTGGCGTGTTTATGTCCCCGTAAATTAGCAGTGCGGCAAAAGAGACCGATAGACCCCAGGACCTACAAAGAATAAGTCTTGGGGGTTGATTTGTTCGACTAAAGGCGGTGCTCCAGCATGGCCGCAGTGAAATGACTGAGACAAATAAAAGAATAAAAGAATATATAATAAATAGCAATATATATATATATATATATAGAACATACAGCACGCGTCAGAAATAACGCCCTTTCTTACTTGTACAATTGTTATAGTTTTTCTACTTTCAACAGGATGGTACATTACCTCATTATGGGTAAAACGTTTAGGAATGGTTAAATCTTAATTTTGAGGTAAGGTGGATAAGACAACGTGGAGTAATTGAGTAGTCATCACGATCGTTTAACCTAACACCACATGACTTTTCTTGTGGGTGTATTAAAAGATATTATTTACTCGCTCAAACCGAAAACAATTGATGAATTAAAACAAGTAATTTCTGATAAATTTTCTGCAATTAACGTGGAAATTTGTCAAAAAGTTTGCAGAAGTGTTGTTGGTAGGGTTCAGCATTCTACTGAAAACGAAGGGGAGCGTTCTGAACACGTTAATTAAATTGTTTATCATAATGAATTACGTTATTTTGATGGAGCAATAATTAATAAATTTCTGAAAGCGACTGCAATTTATTTTCATTAATTGTTTATTTTTCATTTCTTTAACTACCGTAATAAATTTTTGTACAATAAAAAATTACTATTGGAGTAAATATTATTTGCCAACATAACCTGGCAGTCCTGGTTTAGGACAGATGCTGTAATTTAGCCCTAGGATATATCGCTTCCAGCTGGCTATACGACACGATCTGTGTCCTTATATTTTCGAACAAGGGAATCCAGCACACCCACTCAACTCAAAACAATATCTGTGTATCGCGAAAAATTATTAAATTAAAAAAATTTTGTACTATAAAAATTGGTAAATAAAAAGGGCGTTACTTCTGGCGCCCCCTGTATAATGAATGTTTATATACTCCAATGAAAATTACCTCTAGTTTTGGATACACGTTGTAATTTATATAGCAATTTTATAACCAGCTTTTTGTCAGTAACAAAAGCTCATTTCTATTTCACGTTTATAATATTCCAGAGAACCTACATATCAAGCTAGTAAGTTACGAAGATATTAACAAAAAGAAGGTATAAAATGTCTTTTACATGTATAATTGCATTTTGCTCCGCTAGACTTCTTACTGTATTCAGTTATCTGTGTCTTCGCATTAATACAAGAGCTTGTGCTAGCGTGCAAAAAAAAAAAAAAAAAAAAAAAAAAAACCATGTCGACTACAGAAGAATGAATTTAAATGTGGATGGAAAATCTTTAGACAATTGACACCAATACTTCCTGCAACTACAAAACTATTGGCAGTTCTTTGAAACTATATACATTTATATATTATTCTACTTCTACGGAGTAATGTCAGTTTTTATAATGTGGACTATCTCATACTTAAAAGCAACAATGCAACTTATCAAAAATCATTGACTCAGATATTTTTCAGCGCAATCATCATATTCCTATTGCTGTTTTAAATTGCTCGACTCCGTCTTTCTCTTTCTTCTTCTCTGTCACACTTTCTCTTCCTTTCTCCCTTTCAATCTCCCTCTTTCTTTTTCTCTCTCTCTCTCTCTCTCTCTCTCTCTCTCTATCTCTCTCTCTC
>NC_068984.1:138900376-138904611 GCF_001194135.2 Octopus bimaculoides | reverse complement strand
ATATATATATATATATAAATTCTTCAATTTAACATAATAGAGCGAATGCCATGGGCTTTGACCAAAGCGTTTGTTTAATGCGATCACGAGCAATTTCATTTAGCCATATTCTAGATGAACATTTAAATATCTTACACTCGGATGGTGTTCATTGATAAGAAATTCAATAATTTTCCTCATCTCTTTATTAGTTGATGAATCTGCCTTTCTGTTAAATCCTAATTTTAGCAGGACTGAGTCGAAATTTTGGAATGAAATAATTGTTTAATCACGTCTCCTTTGTTCACATATTTGCAGACGTAATTAATCGAGTTTACTACCAACTTCGACTTTGAAATCAAAGGCCATGATAAATCTATCCATTGATTGTCGACTTAAATAACTGAATTGTGTTATTTAATTGTTGCTGTGAATTCCCCTTCGCCTGTTATCCTCGTTTTGTACAGTGGACATCCATTCTGTTCGATTTACGTCGCGGACAAAAACGACAATCCTTTTTGTATCTAACTTCATGCAAGAGTTTTTGTTTCAAATTCCATACGAATCATGAATTCTGTATTTCTTCGCATTCTTATGGGCAGTATAGAAGTTCCTTTCTGGAATTTAAGTTGAGAATTTCATCGTGTTCTATTCCATGGATATTTTCTTCCAACGAAAGCAATAGAGATGAAGAGCCTGCAAAGTTTATAGGTGCTGTCCCTTTATCTAAGTACAGATATAAGAAAGAAGATAATAATAGGAAGTATGGAGGAAACTTGACTTTCTGCTATGCTATAAAGAACGAAAAGCAGTAAAATGTTTTGAAGATTGATATTTTCAGCAACAGTCTTTCCAAAACAATCCTTTCTGACGAAAATTTTCTGTGAAATAATATGCCGATGTTGAAGATGTTAATCTGGGTACAATTCAGCTTCCGTTTTATATGCATTTCATGAGACGATAATTAGGTAATTAACAGGTCAAACTCTTTAAGTGTGCTCATACATATATCTTAGCTTAGTCTCTGACAGATGATCTCAAGACGTCAAGTTGCCCAATATTCCTTGGATAATGTCCAAGACATTTTAATCTTTTCACTATATATATATATATACAGGGTGCTGTGAATATATTGTCGTCTGTATTACGCAAAAAGGAAAATAATACTGACATCTCATTTCAACAGATATATTTACCAAAATTACATAAAAATATCTTGAAATACTAAAGACCTAATTTATTCAATAAAATCGCCACTGGTTTCATCCATGGCCTCCAGACGACTTAGGAATCTTCTGCAATTCTTCTGGACGGTCTCCTTGTTTAAGTTGGTGAATGCTGCCAAAATCCGTGCCTTCAGCTCATCTTTGATGTTATAAGGAGTTTTGTTGGTTTCTCGCTCAACTGCGCCCCACACATAATAATCAAGGGGGTTACAGTGTGGGATGTTAGGTGGTCAGATGTTAGGGGTGATGTGGTCGCAGAAATTGTCTGACAGCGATGACTGGGTTTCCCTGCTTGTGTGACATGGTGCAGAGTCCTGTGGCCAGATATAGGGTCTTCCAGAAGCCACTCACTTGGCCCAGGGCAACACTATCTGCTCCAAGCAGTTGATGTGAACCTCTGTGTTGCGTGTGAGGCCATGTGTGAAGGTGAATCGAGGCATAACGACACCATCACTAGTGATCACTCCAAACACCGTGATGTTGTCTAGACGTTTGATTTTTATCACTCTCGGTACATATTTTGGGGACATAGCAAGCCAACGGTTCTTCTGTGTCCACCATCTGTTCGTAATGGAGCTTCCTGCGCGAATGCCAAGCAGTACAGCATGCTGTTTCCAAATTTCTGGCAGACTGAATTGCGTCCTATTGCTGTTTTTCTCACAGACGGTGTCCAACTGATCTCACTGTACGGTGTAGTCGACAAAATCAAAAGCAAACCATGCGCATGCGCGAAATTAAAAATATAAAACGGCGACAATTTACTCATCGCATCCTGTATATATTGAATATTTGAAAACTAGTGAGTTTCTTTCATCTCTAATATATAAACTGAGAGAATGAGAGATTTTCTCTTATAAAGATGATTTTTTTTTTGCAGTACCGTAAAAAAAAAATCAACTGTATTAGAGAAACTTACAAAAATCACATTTAAAATCATGTACCACATTCTCTAGATCAGGGGTTTTCAAACTTTTTGACTTGCGGACCCCTTTATATTTCAGGCTTTACCTTATATTTCAGGCTTTACCCTTATAAACGCTTATGAAATTTATACATAAATATTTGCTTAAAATAACATATATTTTTACATTTATTTATTTAACAGTATTTAACAAATAGGTTTTGCCCAGAAAAAGTATTTGCTGTCTACGGACCCCCTGTCTTGTCCTTGCGGACCCCCTGTGGTCCGCAGACCACAGTTTGAAAAACCCTGCTCTAGATTATTCAACAAAGACACTTAATAGCTTTGTAGTTGTTAGTGCTAAAGATATAAAATGGCGACAATTTACCCATCGCACCCTATATATATATATGTGTGTGTGTGTGTGTGTGTGTGTGTGTGTATTGAAAACTAGTGAGTTTCTTTCATCGCTAATAATATATAAACTGAGAAAGACAGAGAGAGGAAGGTACTGAGGTAGGGAGGGTGGGAGGCAGGTAAGAGAGAGAGAGGAGAAGAGAGAGAGAGAAGGTAGAGAGAGGAAGGGAGAGAGAGAGAAACAGACAGACAGAATTTAAATCAGAGGAGCGGTATAATTCGTATCTGAATATAACACTGGAAAAATATCATCAGTGTTAGAGAATCTTACAAAAAATACATGTACAACCGTGTATCACATTCTCTAGGTTATTCAGCAAACGCAGTTAATATCTTCGTAGTTGTTAGTGCTAAGACATTTTTGATTCACTAGACTAGGTATTTGCTGTTAGTTGCCAATTGCAATACTAACTACAGCTGGCATTACATAACGGCGATAGACTTTCCAACATTTTATTTTTTTAAAGTTTTTTCATCGAATATCACTTTATTCTTGTATGAAAATATATATATCATGAATAAACATATATGAACACACTGCCGCAAACGTATTCAACTATTAATGCAACCATAGATTGTAACTGATATTAGTAAAGGATCAGGCAAGGCTAAAAGCGATTCTTTAAGCAAAAGAAATCTGACGCTTTTGTATGTTAACATTTTGTAACCTTTAAGCATTACGGATAATCCTCTTTACACAAGTAAATGATTTCTGATTAGATGATATATGTATTTCTAGCGCTTCTCCGGATTTTCCTCGCGTTATATAATTCCAGTTTTGTAATTCTGTACCTATCAAACAAGTTGTTTAATAAATAACAACAGTCTGAACTCGATAATAGAAATAGTAGTAGAGGCAGCAGCAGTAGTAGTAGCAGCAGCAGTAGTAGTAGTAGTAGTAGTAGTAGTAGTAGTAGTAGTAGTAGTAGTAGTAGTTGTTGTTGTTGTTATTGTTGTTGTTGTCGTTTTAATAGTCGTATTTAAACCAATATATATGACAAAAAATCCTTTAAGATGCACGAGACTAAAGTACGTGGAAAGGAACATTTTTTCCTGTTATTTTATGACCTACACTAGTGAGCTTTCCCTATTTTTAATTTATGGAGCCTTTTGATTACTGTTTTATTCTGTTACCCAGCCTCTATAGCCATTCGATGTTTAAAAACTACTTTTTACCGATTTTTCTTCCAAAATTCCTATTTTGTTTTTCACACGTTCACTCGTGTAGGTTTTCCAAAGCACTCTTTAAAAGAAAATATTTCAGTGGCCAGCAGCACGTAAAACATAAGAGAAAGAAACCTTGCTGTGTTTTGCAATCAATACATCTAGTGCAAACATAACACTTAGAAGCTACAGTGGAAGGAAGAGGAATAATGTTTTTTGTCTATCTCCTTAACTTCTTGGAGATTTTAGGGAAAATTATACTAATGTGCCCATCTGTTTTAATTTAATTAAATCCTATGTCTTTGTGCAGCTGAGGATTGCTCTGCATTTAAATTGATGTAAAGGTTACATTGTTCAATTAAATGGAGTTGCGTGAAATGATCGTACTGCATCACTTCTGGATATCTTTGTTGTTTATTTTGATTCAAATCACCTTATTCTGAAATTGTATGGATAATACTGTACTAAATTCTGAGGCCTCAACTTAAGTACCATATTCATCTGAATCTAAATTTTTGCTGAAGTCATATGTATATATATATATATAT
>NC_068984.1:138893083-138900239 GCF_001194135.2 Octopus bimaculoides | reverse complement strand
GTACCGGCGTTTCGTAGCATGGCAGTGCTTGATACATAAGTTGTAACATACAGAAAACCTGCGTGTTAAGGATACTGACAGCTTGTCGTCTTAGTGATGATAATAATAATAATAATAATAATAATAATAATAATAATAATAATAATAATAATAATAATAAATTCAAATTACGACAAACGTAAACAAACAAAGGAAGTTTGCTTTTAGAGGCGTTGAGATGTCTTAGAAAGTTAAAGAAGTGATTCAGGCTATATTATTAGCATTATCATGCGATTGAGAATTTAAAATCACTTCTTTAAAAATGATGATGATGATGATAATAATAACAATAAAAATATTAATATCGAGATTTGTGTGTGTGTTTTTTTTGTGTGTTTGTTTGTGTGTGTGTTTGTGTGCGCACGAGGGTGTATCTGTATGTTCCGCCATCTTTTTTTATGTAAGGAAAAAACATCTGAAAACTTTAGAAATACCCCACAATCTAGGTGTGTCTTGCAAAATTCGGCATATTGCGTAAAGTACTGTCTATCTGAGGTCCTTGCTGTGACTTGGCAAACAGTACAAACCCCAGGTAGACACAATATCTTCAATGAACAACTTCACAATATTGTATACTGTGAGACGTCTAGAAGAAGAAGAAGAAGAAGAAGAAGAAGAAGAAGAAGAAGAAGAAGTTCCTATCCCTGCTCCAGACTAAATCAACAAATGAAAATTGTTGATTCAATGTGTAATTTCTGCTTCTACCGCTTACAATAACTTGCTGTGATAATTCAGCAACTGTAATTATACTATCGTATAGCGTAGCATTGTTACGCAGGATTGACAAAAGTTTACTTATGAATATATAATCTCTCTCATTGTTAGTCTTCAATGTAATAGACCTCGAAGATAAATTTAATACTGAATTCAATGCAGGTACTGTGTATACTGGTTACATTGAAATGGACTCTCAAGATTATTTTCCATCACCAATTCTCGTTTGCACGGTTCACATTTTCCTAAGGAAGCTGCTGAAAGAAAGAAGATTGTGATACAAAATATACGGCAGATCAATCACTTACCTCCTTCACAGGAATGATCGGAAGCTTTTTGTAAAAGGTAATCAACAAATGGAACGGTTTTGGATCTTTTTTAAAACGGGGGCCACATTTTTGATTAATGTTTTACGTAGTGTTTTTGGTACCGAAAGACTTTCAAACTTCGTATACTTATCTATTTTGTGTTATAGAACAGAAAAATATTTTTGTATTCGAATTTATTTCATGTAAAAAATTGTCTTATTTCGATAATTTCAACCAATCACTGACAAGTATTCAGTTGTTTACATTTACTCCTTTGGCTGATTAAGCGGTGTAAAGCGTATTTAATTTCCATAGCTTCGTTTTGCTTTTTTCTTTTTAAATTTGCTGTTTTACCCTAACCCTATCACCGATAGAATTGTTTCAGAATCGTTTGTTTATGTAGTCGGCACTTAATGTATATCGGCTGAATGGACGTCAGTGATTGGTTGAAATTACAGAAATACGACAACTTTAACATGGAATAACTTAGGGATTTCTTTTTTTTTTAAGAAGACTAAGAGAAAAAGATGTTTTATATGACACATTCTACCAGTGTTCCAAGTTTCAAAGTGTTTCATTAATGAAAAATGTGGCCCCCGTTTTAAAAAAGATCCACGGTTTTTAACAATGGAAAAATAACTTAGTGGTGATACTGAAATGAAATTTAATCTTCATAAATGTGCAAGTCACATTGTTTAAACTCTTGAGAACCTACAACATACAGCTAGACAAGACTACCATAATCAAAGAATTAGAACCCGAAAAAAAAACTACAATTATTTCGGTGCATGTGAGGGGTTGGTGTGCAGCACTTACAAATGCGCAACGAAATATATGGTGAGAATGCTCTCGTCGAATTTGAGCAAACCTAAAAGCGAGCTTAATATAGGAAATAGGGGAGACGCAATGGCCCAATGATTAGGGTAGCGGACTCGCGGTCGTAGAATTGCGATTTCGATTCCCAGACCGGGCGTTGTGAGTGTTTATTGAGCGAAAACACCTAAAGCTCCACGAGGCTCCGACAGGGGATGGTGGCGAACCTTGCTGTACTCTTTCACCACAACTTTCTCTCACTCTTACATCCTGTTTCTGCTGTGCCTGTAATTCAAAGGGTCAGCCTTGTCACACTGTCACGCTGAATATCCCCGAGAACTACGTTTAAGGGTACACGTGTCTGTGGAGTGCTCAGCCACTTGCACGTTAATTTCACGAGCAGGCTGTTCCGTTGATCGTATCAACTGGAACCCTCGTCATCGTAAGCGATGGAGTGCCAACATGGGAAATAGGATTGCTACTATCAATACCCTGGCTATACCTGATGTGATCGTCTGCTTTTATATTATAAAATGTTCTATCAATGAAATAGCTCGTACGTAAGCTTCTCACAGTGCACCGGATGCATCATCCAGCGTCAAATATAGATAGACTGTTCATACCAAGGAAGGTTACGGAACACAAACTGATGCAGCTGCAACTACCACTAAAGACAGGAGCTATAGGGTTAGACACCTGTTTAAACAACACTTATTACTGGATGCTTAAACTTGTCTGAAAGCATGAAAGTATAAAGAAACCGCACTTAAATTCAAAAGGAAAAAATATGTAATGGCGTTAATGATCAGCGAGACTAAGTCGCGACTCTATGAATTAGAAAAACCTCCGTGAAAGCCACACACGTAAAAGCACAAGTTTATTCAAATGGAATCTCAGAGCTGCCTTAAAGATAGAAAGTAAAGCATTATATGGTAAATACTTTACAAGGGCCCGTTATTTTGATCTTCATAAAAAATATAGCCCTTCGGTGGTTGTTTTGCATCTGGACTTAAATTAGAAACAAAGGTCTTCATTGTAGCAACTAAGGATCAGTGGCTTCCACCAGAAATTACCAATTTTACGTTCTCAAAAATGGTGCTGATTCTACCTGTTGCTTTTGTGGTACAACCAGAGAAACAAAACGACGTGAAATGAAGTGTTTTGCTTAAGAATACAACTCGCTGGCCCTGGTCTGGTGAATTTTTCTATATTTCACCTAAAAAGACAAATAAAGGTGGAGAGGAAGTGCCTGAGTAAGAAAGTGTTTGATGAAAGATGGAAGAACGTCGCGTATAAAAGGTCCCTCGTGAATGCGAGCTAAGCCAAAAAAAAACTTACGTCAGTGGTAAGGCGGTGTTCGTGGGGTTCGTATAAAACCCGCCCCCACCCCATTTGTAAAAACGTCCCTTGTGCATGTCCAGTCATTCGTTGCTTTATATAATCATGTAAAAAATTTTAATAGGCCCCAAATTGCTCTGTTATGTCAAATCATTCGTGATTGTATTGTCATCATCTATGTTTCGCCTTAATAGATAATAAAAAAAATCTTTAAGAATACAACTCGCTGTTCCATCCGAAAATCGAAACACGGTCCTGCAGTCATGGTGTAGCACCTAAACCACGTGGTCACGCACCTTTACTTAATGTTAGTGTTATAGATTAAACTAACATTAAGATTCTTTGAGCTGGAATAAATGTGTATTCAGTTCTTAATGCATTGTTTTCATGTGTTGCACGTGTTACAAGTAAAATATTTGACATTTCGATTCGAATTCCCCATTCACTTTAAATTTCGTGTCTTCTGCTTTAGTGAAAAATCTACGAAATTATTATCAAAAGCTGTTAATTGATCGCTAAACTTATTTGATAATGATAAGTTATTTGACCATTTTAAGAAGAAATATTAGGTTGTCAAGTGAATTCGTTTCTTCCATTTATTTTAATCCTTTCCAACGTTATTTGGATTAAAATGAAAAAAAGCAATTTCGTAGTATTTTATTTATTCATTTGTTTATTATTACCTTTTTCTTTTATTCTATTCTTCTACAACTTTAGTTTTATCGTCTTTTGAAATTTGAATAAATTTTACCTCACTTTAGTCATTTTACGATGGAATGCAAAGTAGTAGACAAAAACAACACGAATGAAATTATCTGATCATCTAATAGAAATGAAATTCCTCCCATTCGTATTCCATATTTCTAGCCTTGTTTAAATAATCTTTTATACGAATCATCCTGTCCCAAATTTGATGTAATTTAAAGTAACATGACATGATTCCTTCAGGCTAATGGCAAAATTCATTTATTAGATATGGATTTCAGACAAAATCCATTTATTAGATATGGATTTCAAGCATTGACGAACATATATATATTATATTATCAGCAATCAGCCCTGAGTTAGTAAAATTTCTTATCAGTTATAAACTATTATTAACAAACAGGCGCAGGTGCGGTTGTGTGGTAAGAAGTTTGCTTCTCAACCACATGGTTTCAGGTTCATTCCCACCGTGTGGCACCTTGGACAAGTATCTTCTACTATATAGCCTCGGGCCGCCCATAGCTTTGTAAGTGGAATTGGTAGACGGCAACTCAAAGAAGCCTGTGGCGTATGTATGTATGTATGTGTGTGTGTGTGTGTGTCTTTGCGTTTGTTCCCCACACCACCACTTAACAACCGGTGCTGGTTTGTTTACGTCTACATACCTTTGCGGTTCGGCAAAGGTATCTGATAGAATATGTATAAAGGCTTACAAAATATAAGTACTGGTATCGATTCGTTCTACTATAAGTCCTTTCATGGCGGTGCCCCAGCATGGCCGCAATCTAATAACTGAAACAAGTAAAAGATAAACAAAGCAGTAATAACAACTAATTATTATCAGATTAAAATTTGAGGACACTTAGGATCACAATATCTTTTATTCTTTTACTTGTTTTAGTCATTTGACTGCCGTCATGCTGGAGCACCACGTTTAGTCGAATAAATCGACTCCAGGACTTATAAGCCTAGCACTTATTCTATCGTTTTTATTTTGCCGAACCGCTAAGTTACGGGGACGTAAACACACCAACATCAGTTGTCAAGCGTTGGTGGGGGACAGACACAAACACACACACACACACATATATATATATGACGGGCTTCTTTCAGTTTCCGTCTACCAAATCCATTCACAAGACCTCGGTCAGCCCGAGTCTATAGTAGAAGACACTCGCCCAAGGTGCCACGCAGTGGGACTGAACCCAGAACCATGTGATTGGCAAGCAAACTTCTTCCCACACAGCCACTCATGCGGTTAGATAAAGGTTCATAAAAAGTAGATAATGATCTTTTCAAAGTTCAAAGTCTAGTGATTTTTAAGAGAGGGAATAGAAATGACACGCTGTGTTCATGCTTTTCTTTTTAGAAAATGAAGTTAGATAAGATGTGAAGTACTTTTAAGATGAACTCAAAGCCCGTCGTACTAAATGCTTAGTAAATGATTCTATAGTCCTCTCTCTCTTGACACCCCGTCGCTTACGACGTCGAGGGTTCCAGTTGATCAGATCAACGGAACAGCTTGCTCGTGAAATTAACGTGCAAGTGGCTGAGCACTCCACAGACACGTGTACCCTTAAGCGTAGTTCTCGGGGATATTCAGCGTGACACACTGTGACAAGGCTGACCCTTTGAATCACAGGCACAACAGAAGCAGGAAGAAAGAGTGAGAGAAAGTTGTGGTGGAAGAGTACAGCAGGGTTCGCCACCATCCCCTGCCGGAGCCTCGTGGATCTTTAGGTGTTTTCGCTCAATAAACACTCACAACGCCCGGTCTGGGAATCGAAACCACGATCCTATGACCGCGAGTCCGCTGCCCTAACCACTGGGCCATTGCACCTCCACGATTCTATAGTACAGTCTCCATAAACTTTCCCTGCCAGGATCAACACACAGCAGTTATACAAATTACAAAATGCGAAATTCAGTAGTAATTATTGATTCGTGAGCTGCTTAATGCATTTCTATCCTGCCATGCTATCATAATGTCGAAGTAAATATTGGCGACTTGCTGTAAACACATTCCTACGGATGCACGTCAGTTAAATTATATATCTATGATGGATCGAATTTCCTGTCCCCATCTGTTCTGGTCACGTTCTGAGTTCAAATGCCACCGAGGTTGACTTTGCCTTTCACACTTTCGGGGTCGATAAAAGAAGCAAACTTTCGGGCCTTGTGCCTAGAGTAGAAAAGAATATTTGTTCCGAGTTTCCATACTGCGAATTCAAATCTTTTTCGATGTTAACCTTGCCTATCATCCTTTCTGTTCGATAAATAATCTATCAGTCCAGGGCGATGAATCGGAGTTTGTAACAGCATCACTTTACTTTCGACGAGATGGGCGTCATATTGTATCGAGCCTAACCTTTTCTGCGTGTGTGTGTGTGTGGAATGAAAAGATATATACTCAATACATAGCGTTCGCTTTGTACAGGATCATTCCCGGTGCAAATACATTATTCAACGAGATATACAGATACGCCACGCACCCGATAAAATAGTATTTGTAATTCTAATCCAGTACATGTTACTTGAAAAGGGAATAACGATATCAATCGTAACACATTTCTTGCTCACGTACATAGCACGCAGTTTGAAAACTTCCACAACATTTAACTGAATATTTGCGTATTTTGCAATGGCCCCAAATGATCGAATTTTCCGTAAAGATAATCATGATTATTGATTGAAACACTGCTTGTGTATTCGCTTCTATTTAATACTAGACAAGAATGTTTCTCTTACGTATGAAATACACACAAAAAATGAAAGTTTTCTTATCTGATATTCCTGCAGCATTATCAATTGTCACGTTTACTACTCAGGAGGTGTTGTAATCTTTCTGCTCAGCACATTAAATACTGTAGCTGCGATAAAAAATAAATTCCTCCACATCATAGAGCTTTATGTGTATATATTCAACGTGCAAAACAGACTGCTTCTTTGCGGCCGTTCGACCTAACAGATATAGCAACAAAATTCCCTTGAAACTCCTCCTCATCTTCTAAGAGAGGAAGGACATATTGAATGCTGTAGTCTGAAAAGTAAAAAAGGATGGTGAAAAAAAGACATACAGCATGTGCACAAGCATTTTACGCACACACACACACACACACACACACACACACACACACACACACACTATACTGTACCTTGAGACTGAGTGAACTGAGAAGTCCGTTTACAGTGACAGTCCCCTGATACTAAATAAAGTTCTCTGAAGCTAATGAATTTGT
>NC_068984.1:138891220-138892748 GCF_001194135.2 Octopus bimaculoides | reverse complement strand
CTTTCGGTTTACAAAAGAAATAGTTAAATTTACCATGTATGTACACACAAACACACACACACACACACACACACACACACACACACAATATCACGGAGATTTACTTACATAGCATGTGACCTGATCTGAGATCGTGTGTTGAAACAAAAACAATTGCAGCATGGAAGGTGTTTATAAGCCATTTAAAAACACACAAAAACCGTCACTTCAACATTTAAATTTAATTTGTCAAAATATTTTCGCCGCTTTGAGACTGCGACCTGTTCACTGACAAAATTCTGTACATCACGGAATTCTGTCAGTGAATTTCTACATATATTTGGATGGTAAACATCAACCTGGGCTTAGAAAGCTCTATACCATCCTTCTACTCCATTATTTGTTTGTTTGTTTTTTATATATATAAATTTTGCAAAGCCACAACGTAAACATTCCATTTTCATGAGCAAAGACAGAAGGCCTTCGCATATTTCTCCTCCCAGGGCGACCAGTCCATGTGTCCTCAAAATAATTTATTACATCTTGACCTTCATCAGCAAAAATATTATTATCGCATAATGTCTCAAATGTCTCGGTCACTCTTTCAACTGGAAGAAATGCTATGACAACATCCGAAGCCTCCGAAGCCTCCAAAGCAAATTTTAGCTTTATCTGAAGATAGATTGTTGTAGACGAATTGTTGTAGACGAATTGTTGTAGACAAATTCACCAAGAACCGATATAAATAAGTATTAACATATGCGTTCATGCATCGTAATGTAATAAGAGTGAAGTAAAATAAATTATTATTATTATTATTATTATTATTATTATTATTATTATTATTATTATTATTATTATTATTATTATTTATTTATTTATCTTTTTGCATAATGCAAACTGTATCTGACAAGGAAGTTAATGAATTGCTTAGAGTAGATAGATACGTTTCTTATGTCTTGATGTACGTTGTACACGAGCTGAGATTTTCAGGACGGTTGCGTACTGGGGTCGATCTAATCGACTGGCGCCCTCCTCCAAATTTCGAGCCTTGTGCCTAGAGTAGAAAATAATGTGTAATGTATAGATGTATGTATGCATATAAGGATGTATGTATGTATGTATGTATGTATGTATGTATGTATGTATGTATGTATATAAGGATGTATGTATGTATGTATATAAGTATGTATGTATGTATATAACGATGTATTCGAACAACGAAAAAAACAAACAGACAAACGAGACATGCAACATAAAGAGTATACCCCTTCGTCAGTTGTTCCTGTTCCATCTACTCCGCGTTTCGAAGGCAAGGACAATACGCGGCTTCGTTGGAACAGTCCTTCCCGCAAAATTTGGGATTTTTTGCGGAGGGTGAAAATGTTATCATGAACAGGACAGTGAGAACAAGACAGTAAAAAGAAACAGTGAGGGCTGTTGAGCCAAGACGATAGAAAAATTATTATGAACGCAAGGTAGACGAGCTATGAGAGAAGAGACAGAAAAAAGCACATCTTTTTGTTTATATATATATATATATATATAT
>NC_068984.1:138887227-138891057 GCF_001194135.2 Octopus bimaculoides | reverse complement strand
ATATATATCTGTGTGTGTGTGTGTGTATGTGTAGATATATAAGTATGCATGCACGCATCCATGTATGTATGTATGCGTGTATGTATATATGTAGGTAGGTAGGTAGGTAGGTAGGTAAGGGAACAAGCAGCATCGTTACTATGATAATCGGCATTTCGTCCGTCTTTAAGTTCTGAGTTCAAATGCCACCGAAGTCGATCATACCTTTCATCCTTTCGGGATCAATAAGATAAGTACCATTGAGTACCGTGGTTCATGTAATGGACTTACTTCTCTCCGAAATTACTGGCCCTGAAACAAATTTTGAAACCAATATATATGTGGGGGGGGTGAAGAAATCAAAAGAAGAAAAAGGGACAGGAAAATAGGAAAAGGCAAAACAAAGAAAGAAGTCGAAAAGAAAAAGAAAAGAAAGAAAAAAGGAAGAGTATTTTGATAAGGGAATTGAAGTAGGGCGGTTGGGTACTAGAATGGTTGAGAAAATGTGGCTGAGTGGTAATGTGAGTGGTGCACCTGATGAACAATGTGGGAGGATGTAAATGGGTGAAGGTGATAGAAAAATCAGGTAGGAAAATAGTAGATAAACAGATGATTGAACTTTGGAACCTGTGACATTTAAGAGTAGAAACAGATAATGGATAAATAGATCAAATAATAACATGACATGGGGTGACAGTTCTAACGAATAGAAGAGGGCTTCAACAACGGGGGTGGTGATTTAGAAGAATGGTCTAAGAGGTGGTGGGGGAGTTAGTAGTAGTAGTAGTAGTAAGTAAACAAATCTAGATACTTTTCTACTCTTGGCACAAGGCCCGAAATTTTTGGGGAGTTGGGGCAGTTGATTAGATTCACTCCAGTATGCAACAGGTACTTAAATTATCGAGCACGAAAGGACTAAAGGCAAAGCATTTCAGCCGGCGTGCTAGCGTTTCTGCCAACTTGCCACCTACACAATAACAGTAATATTTTTTTCTACTCTAGGCTCAAGATCCTAAATTTTAGGGGAGGGGGTCAGTCGATTAGATCAACCTCAGAACGCAACTGGTATGTATATATATATATATATATATATATATATATACATATGTATATCAATCTATCTATCTATATATAATCATAAATATACAGGGATTAGCATTGAGTTGCTTCTCCAACATACTGAAAATTTAGAAATAGCAGTCAAAGAACTACTGATTCTAAACTACAAATTTTATATATATATATATATAATATTATATTATATTATATTATATTCTGCGATGAATTGAGAAGCAGTGACGAGTGACAATTCTCTAAATAATTGTAAATTTCTTATAAGCTTAAAACTTATAAGCGATCACCGTTGATTGACTAGAAAACAACACTATTAAATTATAGTTCTTAAATATAACACGGAGGAGTGTTTGAGTGCGTTGGTACAATGGTAGCGCAATTATCGCGAATATATAGGTGTGTAGGTTCGAGTACTAAGCGTACGGAAAACCCCTTTTTTCTCTCGAGGGTTTATATACTCCAATATTTTGAATATTTTCTTTAGTCAATACAGGGTCATCGCTAAAAAGTGTAATCATTACTTATATATACATATCCTCGCTGGTGTCCCAGCATGACCGCAGCTTTGAAGCTGTGTACACAGACATACGCATATACACACACATACGCATATACACACACAAATACATACATACACATATACATCAGGTCCAGTAAAAATAGTTCTCGTATTTCAGGCTTTAAATAGCAAATTCAAACAAATTACACACGCAAAGTATTTATTTATCAAAATTTATTGTCTGCCGTCATCGTTTTGCCAGTTGTTCAATTCCACGCTTATACCATTTGGCTGATTTTAGATGGTAAAAAGCGTCCTGCAAGTGTTTTCGACCTCACTGAATTTGCGTAGAAAATGAAGCACAGTTCGGAAAAGGTAATCTGATGGTGCAAGCTCTTTACTGTAAGCAGAGTGAGACAGCACTTCCAGGATCTTAAATTCCTCAAGTTCGCACTCAGTCACATTGGCAGTGAAAGCGAGGGCATTGTCGTGCTCTAGCGGTGAGTATTTTTGATTGACTAATGTCGTGTAGTGGGCTTTCAAAGCACCATATACTTTCTATGTGTGTGTGTGTGTATATATATATATATATATATATATATATATATATATATACACACAAATATATATACACAAATATATAATTAGCTTCGGGAATCCTAAGCACTTCGATAATAGAATCGCTGGTACCATCGCCACCAATACGAGTAACCCACACACATATAACAACAGTGAGGCCCTCTCCCAGCCCCATACTAGTAACTATAAAAACCTCTGTTCCTATTTCGAGTATAACGGATCATAAATCCAGGGTAATAACCCCACTTTCTCACGAGATTAGGGTCTATATCGGCGGCAATCTTTATTTCAAGTCCCGCTACCGGGCTCACCTGAATTCTTTTTCAAATGGAGCCTCTAAACGCTCTACTTCCCTAGCTACATACACCACCTCCTGAATATTCTCTATACCTTGTCTTGGTCCGTAGTTTGTGGAGCTCCCCCGTACAACACTAACCACTGTAATTGTAAGCTGTGTTTCAGGAAATCGCTTGCTATTCTTCGCTATCATAATGCCTCGTTAGACAATAAGTCCTCTGATGTAATTTTCTCGTGTGATTTTCTCGTGTAAGCACGGAATTTTATTCCCCTTTTACTCATTACGTAAAGTCTTTATGATTTCCCTAAAATGTGGTTAAGCTCTTGCTTATTACTTAGCTATGCTAGCAGCATTTTCTTTCTGTATTCTCTTTATACCATTCTCCATATCTCAGCATATCTTCCTTCTCGAATTTCCCCATCCCTATTCCTTTCTTGTACTGATTATCTCTTCTTGAATCTCTTTTGGTCAGCAACCATCCCTAAGTGATTTATTGACTGCTTATATTCCTTGAACACCAGTGGCGCTCCCTTCCAACGACCTTAAATTTACCATCTTCTCTCTTCTCTGTCTCATCTACTCCACCTCTATTTATTCCCCCTACGTCATATAAATCCCTCCCCTCCTCTTTTTCTCTACCTCTGTTCCTCCTTCCTACGTCGCATATATTCTCTTCCCGCTCCCTGCCTTTTGTTCGTATTTTTCCTCGTCTCTCTTTTCGAATCTTAAATATCAGACACTACTATATGAAATGCTTTTAACAATTTTCTCTTGATGAGGGAAACCATACTTTTTGTAATATCTCTGTGTCACTGACACTTTACTGGTTGCAAAACTAAGACATTCTGCGTATTTAATCAGAAGATTAAGAATATTACGATTATTACGTAACTCCGAGCTTACTGAAACAGCTGTTAAGAAATTATGGGTTTCTCAGTATTCTGTAATTTTATGTACATATAGTTTTATATATACATATATGTATACATGTATACTTATATATGTATGTATTTATGTATGTATGTATGTATGTATGTATGTATGTATATATATATATATAGGGTCTATATCGGCGGCAATCTTTATTTCAAGTCCCGCTACCGGGCTCACCTGAATTCTTTCTCAAATGGAGCCTCTAAATTCTCTACTTCCCTAGCTACATACATCACCTCCTGAATATTCTCTACACCTTGTCTTGGTCCGTAGTTTGTGGAGCTCCCCCGTACAACACTAACCACCGTAATTCACAGGGTTCAATACATACACACTTCACGTCTGGCTGTACAGCCTTTTTGTTTGTTTATTTCACCGTTTCGTTTTCCTGTCTTGTTTTCCGTCCGCCACTACCCTCCACGAAAACAATTTAATTTGTGTTCGTGGGAAGAACCATTTTAACGATGC
>NC_068984.1:138883902-138887217 GCF_001194135.2 Octopus bimaculoides | reverse complement strand
TATGCGTGTGTGTGTGTGACTGTGTCTGTGTTTATCCCCCACCATCGCTTGACAACCGGTGTTGGTGTGTTTACGTCCCAGTACCCTAGCGGTTCAGCAAAAAGACCCGATAGAATAAGTACTAGGCTTACGAAGAATAAGTCCTGGGGTCGATTTGTTCGATTAAAGGCGGTGCTCCAGCATGGCCGTAGTCAAATGACTGCAACAAATGAATGAATATACAGACTCACATATATTAACACATATTTTATAACAATAACGTTTTCTTTTCAGTTTATCTTTTTGTTTTAAGTTTATCAAATCCTTACCATGAGATCTGATGTACATCGTTGTCAATTTGTGATATTTAGTGCCACTAGTTTGAAGCATGAAGTATAGGTGTGGAAAAGTGCGTGAGCATCTTAATAAAATACTAAGTTGAATGTAAGAGAAAGAAACGCTGAAAAATATTTATCAGTGGAAGATTTATTTGATTAGATAAGCGAACTTATTTTATGTTTCTGAAAATTTGTTTCCGGAATTTGCGAATTTCTTTCATGACTAGGCATTGGTTTGCAATATTGTAATCTGCTGAAAAGGTATTTTCTCCCTTATAACATGTCTAACGTGATGATTGTATGCATGAAGAGATTGACTAAAGTAAAAACAGATTAGAAGTAAGGAAGTAGTTTATTGTTTGAGAGCTATATTATTGAGAGATGTTTAGGATAGACTATCTGCGATGTATGATGTTGATATATCAATCATTCATCGATTTCTGAAATTTATAAAATGAATGAAACAGCACGTTGGATTGATTATGAATCATTTGAAAAACAATTTTTGTATAAATCATTTTGTAATAAGGTTTTCAGAAGTCTTATTTCCAAATTCACAACAAAATATTTTAATGTAGAGATTATTTAAATTGTAAATTTCTTTCTCTTTTTTTTTTTTTTTTTTTTTTGTTACACCCAGGAAGATTGCATCGATCTACAGCTTACAGCTGTTGTGCGTACAATGCTTGATGATCTTCTATTCAAGGAATTACGTTTACAGATGAATAGAGCACTTAATTCTTTCCGAAAATATGCTCCAGTGAAACTATAAAGAAAAAAATTTACGCAGTAATTCATATAAAAGATAGTTCGTGTGATAAATAAAATACTCTTTAGAAATTCAAAATCTACTGCCATTCTTATAAAATCAACATTAGTTATTAATACAGCCTTAGAAAATTGAATGCACCATACTACAAAAAATGGTAAATTTAGAGCAATAAAGAAGAAAGATATTACAAGAAGAATTAAAGTGAATTCTAAACGAATGACGTTTTCCTCGGTAATCACAGTATTGTGGTTCCTCTTTCTGTTTCTTCTGAGAAGACATCGGATTATGAGACTGTTTAGTATTGTAATAACTGTGAAAGGAACGAGTGTAATAAAAAATGCAAAAACGTTATCCAGTACGAATGATATTATATTGAAATTTGGATGTACTGTGCATATTTTCGGTCCACCTTTGGTGGCCTCATGAATTCCGCTTAGGATCGGTTTATGAAGGTTAAATATCAAAGATGAAATTACTACAAGCAAAAGTATGCGCCGAGTTGAACGACGTGTGTAGTACCTGTATCGTTGGAATGGATGGCAAACGGCAATGTAACGTTCGACAGTAAAAGCTACTACAATCCAAGCCGAGAGAAAGCGTGATGAATAACCAAGGTATATAAACAGTTGGCAGAAGCCTTCCGTGTGTAATAAGTAAATATAGCTACCATTGGGCCACATTGATAATCCTCGCTTCAACCAATCGATGCACACGTAAAAAATGAGCGCAGTAGTGTCTGCAATGGACAGCGCTATTAAATAATGACTGGCTGATAAATGGCGTAGCTTCTTTGATAAAAATACACTGAGTGACAGTATGTTTCCAATGATACCTAGAGATAAAATTAACGGTGTAAAGAAAACATAGATGTATTGTGAAATTGTCAAAAGCCGCGAGTCACTGTCTACGCTTGACAGAGTAGAATTGCGTTCCAAGAATGTTCCCAACAGTTTTAAGAGTCCATTACTTTCGTTCGCTAAGCAGCACTGTGAAGAAATATTGCTCTGAAAAGAAAAGAAAAAGAAATTGTTATTGCAAATACCGTTGAGGAAATTAGATAGAGCTTCAAGCGTTTCTGATAATTTCTAAGTCTGGATTACAATTTCGGAGAACTCAATTATATTTCACTTGTTAAGATTATCTCTACAGATTTTCCTTTGAAATTACAGCCAGCATTGATTTGTGACGTTTCGTATCCAAATGCGCCTAATGTAAACGACAATGAAATCGAATATGGAAATCGAAGGTGCCTAAAACTGAAATATGGCATATACACCCACTACTCACTTTTCCATCTTCGATCACATTGTTGTTTACATTAGGCATATTCGGATACGAAACGCCGTATTGTCCAGGCTATAATTTCTATAGAAAGTCAGTAGAGATAATTTTAACAAATGATTTAATAGCACTGCTAACACAGTAGAACACATCATTGACTTACAGTTTGTTTGATATGTTTTGTAGTATATCATAGATGCATAACGAAACACGGTATCTCTACAACTCATGAATATGTACATACCAGCTGCCAGGAATCTGTTTAATATGCAATAATGTTACACCGCTATATTTAGTGGATATTTAAGCAGTGGGTTTGTTGATGGTTAATGGGTTGAATGGGTACTGATGGAGGAGAAAAAACTGGAATATAGCATATGCACCTATTACTCACTTTTCCATCTCCGATTTCATTGTTTTTACATTAGGCATATTCGGACTTATATTTAGGCAGCCCGAGGCTATAATGGAAGACATTTGTCCAAGGTGCAACGCTGTGGAATTTACTCCGGAAACATGTAGTTGAGAAGCCAGCTTCTTATTTCTATTTCTATATTGCCCACAAGGGGCTAAACATAGAGGGGACAAACAAGGACAGACAAGGGGATTAAGTCGATTACATCGACCCCAGTGAGTAACTGGTACTTAATTTATCGACCCCGAAAGGATGAAAGGCAAAGTCAACCTCGGCGGAATTTGAACTCAGAACGTAACGGCAAACGAAATACCGCTAAGAATTTCGCCCGGCGCGCTAACGTTTCTGCCAGCTCGCCGCCTTCAAGAAGCCAGCTTCTTACCACACAGCCACGCCTACGATTACGGTTGTCGTAGTCAGACCGGTTTTGAAAATCACTCTTCATTGAACTTAATCACCACACGAGTAGTTTCGCCAAGTTTGAAATTTATCCATGCAGAATTTAGAGAAATAGGTTCTTTTTGCTTTCT
>NC_068984.1:138880039-138883562 GCF_001194135.2 Octopus bimaculoides | reverse complement strand
ATATATATATATATATATATATATATATAATTCTCTGCATTATCAGCCATGTCGTATCCAATTTTCCGAGCCCACACTAACCCCTACACCCAGTTCTTACTCCTACAAAACTTCTTCTCCGCTTGAACTTCATTTTGTTACATATCTTTCCTGTGGGATTTCGGCAAGGTTGTCAGAAAGTTGGGTGAATTGTTTTACGGTATTTTTACTGACCGTATTCATTTTTAGCTATATCGAATCCTACTTAGTCCTGCACCAACCAACGCTCTGTGAGTAACTTTGGCTGACGGAAACTGTATAGAAGCTCGTCGTGTACATACATACATACATATATATATTTACACACATATTTTTTGTGTTTATGTTTGTCCCCTACCACCGCTTGACAACCGGTGCTAATTTCTTTACGTCCCCGTAAATTAGTGGTCCGGTAGAAAAAACAAATTCAAAGTAGTCAATACTCGTTAAACTTTCGCTAAACCATGCGGTTATATTCGTATTGCTTATCATCTTTTATACTGAAATGGTTGGATCAGTCTGGTATTGATATGACTTGCGCTTTTGTTACTGCATATTCATACGATGTGTTCGGCCATCAACAAATGTAAGCAATTCTAAGCTGTTAATTACAAACAATAAACATCAATAAAATAATATAAATAATCATTGTCTCATTTACATTTTCTTTTCCCTTGATTCTTTAATATTTAATCGATGCTAGAGGCTGTTTTTCTGAGCTGCACAATAGCGGCGCGATAGGTTAAGCACACATTCCGTGTTCTTGTTTTGAACGACCTGGTTGTTCTCACACCGAATATCGCCAGTGTTCACTTATTAAACAAGATGTACGCTACATGTATTGCTGCCTTGCAGAGTTTGTGTCGCTAGATGTAGTCTACATGTTTTGCTATCTTGCAGAGTTTGTGTCGCTATTTCTAATATAATTTTAGTGTTACGTCTGCTTGTTGATTATATTATGTGCACTATGAATTGTATTACTTTGTAGGTGGTCATTGTTTCGTGAGCAATATTTGAAATGTTTTATCTAATTTAATACCGAATAATGGTTATGTAAGACATCTAATGTGCATATTTTGAGAGTTATGCGAATTGTGCTGTATTATTATAGGGTAGTAATTATTTAGATTGTAATTTGTATGAATTCTTTCATATGATAAATGCGTTTAATCTTGTAAATAAAATGGTGACAAGAAAGAAATATCATTTTAAATAATCGATTCACAAACGTTCTTAATTCAAACTGCATTTGTAGACTTTGAATCTGTGCTTTGGTATTGCATGTTAGTATGGAAGATATGTTATAATTTGGAATTCTAAAGATACAATATGTAGGAAAAAGAATGAAGCTATTCAGATTAATTCAGCAAACAGACAGCATGTCGTTCTTATTCTTCTTCAAGCTTACGCTATCATAAGTCTACTAAAACAAAAATTTGAAAGACATGGCACAAATATTCGTGCATTTCAGTTTAACTAACAGACGCCTAAGAGAAAGTCACTGCAAGATCGCTCAACCTGCTAGAAAAAGCAATCAAATATCCGTAGAACAATCATCTAATCTCTTTAAAGAAAAAACAAAAAGATACATTAGGTTACTGTGTAGTTCTTGATAAACTATATCTGAAAATTAAAAGACGGTTCAGACAGCCTTAGATTCTTTTACTCATTAATCTGCTTGCTCAAGATAAAAGCTACATCTAATGTGTCCTTTATTTTAATTCCATGTCTGCTGTTCAGGCAACATTATAAGTCACGTTCAGTGGAGAAGGGAAAAATTTAACATTTTAAAAATTCGTTACAAAAGCCGTTTAAAGTTGTTTTTTCTAAGAATTTTGATACTTTAGTTTCGCATTTTTTATGAGTTGATGATTTATCTACAAATTCGAATGTATCTTTAAGTGAAATTATTGTTTAATAAGTGTTGATATAGTGAAACAGAAAGAAATTTGATCGTGAAATATAGCCGTCTATTAAAGGTAGATATATTAATAGAAAATAGCATACTTTTTGTTAGAATTAAGTTAACTTCACAATACAACGAAACCGGAAAAGACGTTGAAAAAAAAAAAACCCGGATAAACAGTTCATCACGTGCCTATATGGTGTCATCCGCCAGGAGTAAGAAACCACCAACAAATGTCGGGTGCAGCAACGCGCTTTTGCTACGCACGCCCCCGTACAAGTACCACGTGCTTATTCAAAACAAACTTAATTATCAAGCGGTTGTCTCGACAGGGCTTTGAATCTTCTGTACCCATCTCTCTCCTGTTTATTACCGACCCACTAACTTCAATTTCAGTGTGAAAATGTGATTGATTTAAGCTCCATTTTTAACTTAGATAAAGACAAGGTTTCAAATATACATTTAAGACGAAAAAGGAATTTTGAAATATTGTTGAATATTCCTTGCTTCACCGAATGCATCATCTGTTCCAACAGCTTTCCTAAAATTGACGCCTTCACCTACTTAGATACTATTCCTTCTGGTACACATCTAACTATTCTGAAACTAGGATGAAGTTACTGTGCCTGTAGAGAAACTTTGTCAGTCATGGTTGATTATTTATCTTTATGTGTATGCGCAGATCTGGGCAAGAATTTTGCGTAAGACTATCAGTTACCCTTGCATTGAAGTTTCTCCCCTCTGCACAAACCGATGTTTTCCATGGAAAAAGTCACCGTTTTAGGCTGATAGAATATGATTCCAGTAACGTCGCAAGTGCTTCATGCAAATAGTCTGAACAGGTACCGCAAGGTATCTTCTTTGTCGCTCTAACAGTTACTCCCATCCACTGCCCAAGACTCGTCCTTTTTTTTATTATCTTTATCGAACCCGAAAAGATGGAAGGCGAAGTGGACTTCAGCGAGATTTGAACCGAAAGCACAAGATTCGAAACGAATACTGCGATGTTTTCTACTCGACAGCTCTATCAATTAGTCACTTTCAACTCCAAAATTATAACAATAGATCGTCTGAGATTCATTGTTTCTATGTCGGCTCATTTCTATTGTGACTCATAGATAGCAAGTCAGAGATCTTCTGTTTCTATATTGACTCATTTTCTGTCGACTCAGTTCTATTGTGACTCGTAGTAGAGAGCTAGTCTGAGATTTGTCATTTCTATGTCGACTCAGTTCTAGAAGCGATTAGTTAGTTTACAGCTCTTCTCCATTGCAGCGCGTATCAACATGGCTCTGTCTGATATATTCCCTGGCGTGGACAGACGCATACATGTATATATATATATATATACATTGTGCATGCATTTATGTGCATATATACTCTTACTCTCTTTTACTCTTTTACTTGTTTTAGTCATTTGACAGCGGCCATGCTGTCGCACCGCCTTTAGTCGAGCAAATCGACCCCAAGACTTATTCTTTGTAAGCCTAATATTTATTCTATCGGCCTCTTTTGCCGAACCGCTAAGTTACGGGGACGTAAACACACCAGCATCGGTTGTCAAGCGATGTTGGGGGGGGAGCAAACACACATACACAA
>NC_068984.1:138875805-138879416 GCF_001194135.2 Octopus bimaculoides | reverse complement strand
GAGAGAGAGAGAGAGAGAGAGAGAGAGAGAGAGAGAGAGAGAGAGAGAGAGAGAGAGAGAGAGAGGGAGATGTGTGTGTCTATAAGTATATATAGTGTGACTGAGTGCCTTTGCTTGTGTGTGCGTGTGAACCAGTCATGTGTTGTTTCCAAACCTTTCAAAAAAGTTATTGAATATTATCTGACGGCACGCTCCGTGTCTATTGAACATTTCACCTGGAATTTTAGAACCTTATAACATCTGATAGCAACTATTTGTTTCTTCTTGTGTCTGCACAGGGGTTCTCTAGAAGTTTATATCGATGGCTTACATGTTGCATACTTTTGTTTTTAACATTCCCATCCTTGGTGATTCCTTTGCAATTATTATTGTGCACTGGTGCTGTGATGCACTGATGTTTATTTCTTGATAAAAAATATTCTATCTAAATATTAGAATTCCGAGGAATTTATTTTATAAAAAAAGAAGAATGTATATAATCAAACTTACAAGACTTACTTTTGAAAACTTTCATAGCAGATGTGCAACTTACTCTTACAAAATTGTGGATTCATCATATAAAATGATATGCAATATTAACAATGTCTCTATTACGTACGTTTAAATAGTAGCGCTATCGATGCAATAGAGCCACAGCAAACTTACTATTCATGGAACTGCATTATTCATATTGCATTAAACCTATGTAACGTAAATGAATTAAGATGTTTTATCTAGAAGTGTGTATATCACAATCATCAGGGCAGTTAATCAACATCTTTTTAGTTCCCTTTCACTGTCATTTATCAGCTTCTTTTCTATAAGTGTATAAAATACCATACCACTGTCAGAAACACAAGCGTTGCCCACAAGAAAATTTCGAAATTTCGGGAAAAGAATAGAGACAATAGTCTTCATTGCGATAATAATCACAAGATGCCCGTGGAAAAGAGCTCAACATTCTATCATAATTCGGAAAAGATGACTGGAAAGTGATTTCTTCCATCTTTATTATAATACATTTTTTTCAATGAATTGTTTTCTGTCATTCATTTTTATATTTCGCTGCAAGCCAAAGTATGATTCTAAATAACGAGAAATCACGCAGCGTTTTTTCATGGTGTAATACTGAGCTTTATTAGAACGTCTATCATGAGCGCTGGTTTTCAATAGAGCTTTAAAAATTGGATTATTTCAAAGGAGAAAAATTGGCAAAATAATTTAAACACTGTTTAACTATCCATTATAAAGATGTCTTCTAGCTGGAAATATAAATTCTGAAATACATGCGTACATAACTAAAGGTAACAAAAAAGTAAGGTACAGTCATAATATTTACTGATGTCACGAATTACCGAAATCATGAATCATATGGAATTTGCAGAAGCAAGAAATATATCTTCTGATAAAATAGGGGAAAAAAACTGTGTTTTGTATAAATTAAAATATAATATATGCAGAGAGAATATTAAAATTTGTAACAGAGCTGTTTTATTAAAAGTTTTTATTTTGATTCTTTTATGTCTGTGGTCATAATATAATGTTATAATCTATTGTTTAGTTTTATAAGCGTAGAGAAGGTTCCCCCCCCCACCCATAACTCAACGACTATTCACTGAACACCAGTTTTATGAAAAATTTTTGAAAAAGAAATGAATGGAATGTTAATTACATAAAAAAAACTTACTTGCAGAAATACTTAGGCACCAGAAAACAAAGACAATACATCCAGTTTGTTCATTTATTAGTGGCTTTAGTATGTAGGCGGTGGAGGCGCAATGGCCCAGTGGTTAGGGCAGCGGACTCGCGGTCATAGGATCGCGGTTTCGATTCCCAGACCGGGCGTTGTGAGTGTTTATTGAGCGAAAACACCTAAAGTTCCACGAGGCTCCGGCAGGGGATGGTGGCGAACCCTGCTGTACTCTTTTACCACAACTTTCTCTCACTCTTACTTCCTGTTTCTGTTGTGCCTGTAATTCAAAGGGTCAGCCTTGTCACACTCTGTGTCACGCTGAATATCCCCGAGAACTACGTTAAGGGTACACGTGTCTGTGGAGTGCTCAGCCACTTGCACGTTAATTTCACGAGCAGGCTGTTCCGTTGGTCGAATCAACTGGAACCATCGACGTCGTAAGCGACGGAGTGCGAACAACAACAATATGTAGGCGAGCGAGTTTTTGATAATGAATCTAAATGCTAAATTTATTCGGTTGAAGTAAAAAAATGTAGTACATTAGAAACACCATAAGCTTTTTTTTTAATTTCAGTAACTGGTTATAATTGAAGCATTCCTAATCTTAAAGAAGATATGCAGTATTTAGAAAACAATTTTTGCAACGTTGTAGACCTAAACGGAAAACAAAACCAGCTTTTAGTTAGGTATTGGCTTAATTCGCCCTTTAAATGTCAGGTTGTGCATTGTTTTCCACATGAGGGTAAATGCCACCGTTTATTTTTATTTTCCTATTGTGCTACAAAGAAAAGAAATGTACATTACTTCAAGGTTAGCAACAGCGTATAATATACAAAATGAAAGGAATAGAATGTATTGAATTGTCTTATAAAAGACACTTCTGGTGTTTAAAATGCAACAAATAATGTACAATGATTATTCTAACCAAATGAAATATTTTTTATAGATATAAAGGAGGATGTCTGAAATTGGAATTTGAGAGGCAGGGAGAGGGGAGAGAGAAAGACTAGTGGATTTTTGCTGGTGAATGAATCTATGACGATGAATGCGGACGGCGTTCATTACCTGTGTAATAGATGCAGTCATCTGATGCAATGTTTAGTGTGTTGCAAGTGTGGCCTCTATTGAATATAATAGAAGAAGAGATTGTGAAGTAGAGATTTAGCTTTTTGTTGTTTAAAAATTGTACAAAATTATTTTCTTAAAGTATGCTGTATTTTAGTGCTGTTGAGATAGATCGAGAGACGGAGAGAGAGAGAGAAAGAGAGAGAGAGAAAGACTGATAGAGAAAGAGAGAGAGAAAGAGAGAGAGAGAAAGAGAGAGAGAGAAAGAGAGAGAGAAAGAGAGAGAGAGAAAGAGAGAGAAAGAGAGAGTGTGTGTGACAGAGACAGACAGACAGACAGACAGACAGACAGAGAGACAGACAGACAGACAGACAGACAGACAGACAGGCAGGCAGGCAGACAGAGAGAGTGACAGACAGACAGACAGACAGACAGACAGACAGAGTACGTTGTCATACTTTCGCAGAGAATAATTTAAGATCACGTTTTATACGTGTATTTTTAGTCTATAGTGTATTTAAAAAATAGAAGATCCGCCGTTGAATGGTTACATCATTGTGTAGTAGTGAAAAGGGTTAGAGGTGAGAGAGAGAGAGAAAATGAGAAATGTACTGAAGGAACTAAACAAATTAGAAAACTGTGAGATCTTTCTTTAGAATTGTAAAATTCACAGGATTATTTGGTGGGGAGCACTAAGAAAATTTCAATCGAACTTATTTCGGTTGCTGCGAGCTTACTATCAGGGTAGAACGCACACATCCTGCCACTGTTTCCGTGGACAGCCCTCGAATCTCTCAGCCTTTTGAAGAATTATTTCTTGTTTGATTTTTTGTTTCTTTGTTATTTTATAAGTCTTTTATATATATATATATAT
>NC_068984.1:138872025-138875705 GCF_001194135.2 Octopus bimaculoides | reverse complement strand
CTCCTCATTGTATCATATAGCGCTATCTCTACTAAAAGCTGGAGAGCAAACACCCCATTCCAGTCCGATGTGAATTAAGCAATGCATACGTTCAGGCAGTAACGGATGACATAAGCGATCATCACCTCTGCCCAAACTTTCCTGCTCGTCACCACGTCCTAGTTTTTCTCCAACTGAAGAGCAAACTGAACCAGTCCGTCAGCCCGGTGCACCACGATGCTATTGAACAGCATGGACTTGCTTTTCCATGTACCGAACTGCAGTTCAACTGAATTTAGCGTTTGGCTTCGGGTCCTTTATTTGCTTCGTGTTCCCTTACAGTGGTGCCGATCACCTCAATGTGCCCGGCTTCATTACGATGATATCGTCCGTATATACAGAGACGCGTTCTAGTTTGCGCGGGATATCTTCAATGTTTCAGGTTTCTCAGCAGCGGCTCGGGAGTCAGTATATACAAAACAGAGGAAAAGGAGCAATCTTGATGGACTGAGTGCATTATACTGAATTGTTCCTATATGTGGCCATTCACCCTAGCCACCGAGCAGATGTCGCAATACATTGCGAGAATCCAACCCCTGAAGACTGGACAACCACCGAATATTAATGGTTTATCCTAGCCAAGGTTTTCTTTTGATCTGAATTGATCAGGACCCCCACCCCCACCATCTGTATGATGTACCCCATACGATGGATGTTGCCAAACTTTGCCGAAAAAATCTAGCATATAACCGTAAAGTTCGTAGGGTAGACTTTCCAAATCAAGCGATTTGCCCCTCATGCATCGAACAATCTCTTCCCTCCTGTATTTCATCAACTGTTATCGGCTTTTTGCACCTGTGGGAGGAAGTCGATGTGAGCATTGATGTCCATCTTGTGTTCCTGTCTGCCACTTGTTCCAAACATCCTAAGAAATTGCCGTTGTCAAGGTGCACACATCTACTTGAGATTGAGTAGCATGCACTCATCATTGTCCGTCAAAAACCAAACTGTGGTTTTGTTATCACATTGATCGCCTTTCACTCGAGCTCATCAAACAGTTTTCTGATCCGCGTATTTTTGAATACGCGATTTAGCTCTGACAACGCAATGATTATGCATTGTCTTACAGAACTGGTCGAGAGCTAATCCCACAGGAAGTATGTCAGTTGCGATGCCCTTCCTAAGTTTCTCTTATAAGTCTCTGGTTAGTTTTTCCTCTTATCTATTTTTCTTTATCGCAAATATATGATTAAATGTTTATCGATTCTTCATTAATCACTGTTTCCAGAGTAAACCACAATTTGTTGTTGAAGATTGCCCCAGTGAAAACCCGCTTACGTAATTCGTTAATCTGGTCATTAAGCTTTTCGCACCGGGAAAGACGAGCTCAGCTCCGATAACCGGAACCTTGCTTTTAAAGCCTATCCAGATCTTCCGTGCAAACCTCAAATTTGTGGTCTGTGTAGGCTACAACTTTACACTTTGTACCACCTACGTTATCTCTCTTTCTTTCTTTCTCTCTCTCTCTCTCTCTCTCTCTCTCTCTCTATCTATCTATCTATCTATCTATCTATCTATCTATCTATCTCTCTATTAGCCTACATATTACTCGATCCATATACAACCTGGAGGACCCGATGCGGTTTTTCTGTGTCTACAGTGGGACAGTAAGGAAATCCAGTCGGTCCCTGTCAGATAATGAGCTTCATTGAATGGTTCTTGTTGATAGATTCTCCTTTCTGACTAGACAGAAAACTCTTTGTATTACTATACTTAAAGAAAAAATCGCATTAACTTAATTGAATCGCCATACTCACATAGTGATTATTTCACACTCACAAACGATTGTTTTCTTTGAAGTCTGATCTGGACAAAATGAGTAGTTCTCTTCTATTTCTATCGGAATTTGGTATTCGATAAATACGCTTTCATAGATTTTCTATGTCAACATTGCTCTGCAATTATACAAGAATTCGTCTCCTACGATTCTGCAGCTGTTTCTCAGAATCTTAACTGATTATCTGCTTTCTCTAATTAAAAGAACGGATGTGTATTTACAGATTATCTCATTATTTTCTCTAATCAAAAGAAACGTTGTGTGTATTATAACGTAAAATAAAAGAGGAGTATTCATCTGTCAATATTAATTGTATTTTTCTGACTTTGTACGAAATTTGAAGCCTATATTAATTGTATTTTAAGATTACACTCACTGCTCATACGTAATTAATTTTATCAATTTAAAATTTATGGGTTGTCTCATTTAACTTGAAGGGCGATGTTTCTGTTAATCCCTATTTATGATATTTACACCTTTGATTCCCAACTTGTATAATTTTCCTTGAATTTGTCTCCTTTATTCGTCTAATCGTGTTCATTCGATCAGTAAATCAATTTAGAATAATACCAAACACAAATAAACATCGCTAGAATTTATGAAACAGTCAGGCATTATATTGACTTAACTCTCTCTCTTTTAAACATATTCAAAAGTAGCCCATCTTCTACGTGGTCTTTTAAAATGCTAGAGATAGCAGGGATCCCATTGGCTTATTCTAAGGCCTATAGCATGGAAAATAGTCGTACCAACAAATTCAACTCTGTTTTTTATTTCTTTTTCAACTATTCTCTTATCTCCGGAAAATCTCATTTTATCAAAAATATTCAGTTAACAAATTCTAGAATGGAAAGAGCGGCGTAGTTTTTCATCTTTTATATTTTATCTTTTTTCACTCATAAGACTGCGGCCATGCTGGAGCACCACCCTGAGGATTTTTTTTTTAACTAATCGATCGCAGTACTTATTTTCTTTTTAAGCCTGATATTTATTCCATCAGTCTCTTCTAACGAACCACTAAGTTACGGGGACATTACACTTTTGATTCCCAATTTGTATAATTTTTCTTGCATGTAACGTCTAATTTTCATTTGTCTCCTTTATTCGTCCAATCGTGTTCATTCGATCAGTAAATCAATTTAGAATAATACCAAACACAGAAAGACATCGCTAGAATTTATGAAATAGGTATTATGTTGACTTAACTCTCTCTCTTTTAAACGTATTCAAAAGTAGCCCATCCTCTACGTGGTCATTTAGAATGCTAGAGATACCAGGAATCACATAGAGATTACAATTCAGCAGCCCATCTGTAAGCTTTGCAGTATGAGAGAGAGAGAGAGAGAGGGGGGGGGAGAAAGAACATTGCAAATAATGAATGAAATAAACATGAAATGAAAAAATCGTATAAATAAAAGGGCAATATGGAGCTATGGCAAAGAACGAATCAAGTTTCGATTAGGGAGCAAATATTTAAGAAAAAGTGGAAGAGGATTGGTAGCACAATTAGAAACGACACACCAAATGTAGCGAAAAGTTCTTTACAGTGGGATCAGGATGGATATAGAAAGAGGGGTAGGCCTAAGAACTCGTGGCGTAGATCAACACAAAAGAAACTAGAGAAAGGGGGACATTCATGGCAGAGTATAAGTACAGAAGCGAGAAATTATGCGACATGGAATTCAATTGTAAGTGGCCTATACTCCGCGTTGGAGGGTTAAAGGCAAGCAAAAATAAATAAAATAAAATAAAAGAGCATTACAACAGATGTATACGCTCCCGACTTTGTTGCCTCATAACAACCAATAAAATGTATACTTTTTAACAAAATTTTATACAAATACCGCTTAGAGTATATAAGGAT
>NC_068984.1:138870662-138871717 GCF_001194135.2 Octopus bimaculoides | reverse complement strand
ATGAAAAAGTTTTGAAAACTCTTTTCTTTTTACAACCCCCTCCCTCATCATCCCACTCCGGACCTATTTGGCCAATTTTATTTTTGCACTTCAAAACCATGGGAAGAGCATTTTTGCCGACACCACCCCTAGAGGCGAACTAGCGTATCGCTTTAGAAGGGCTTTAGACAAACTTAAGCTAAGAATTAAGGTAGTAGAAAGGCCAGGCAACCCTATCAAATACCTAATCGGTAGAACCTACCCTTTTAGGATAACCCCCCCCCCCGTACTGATAGGAACTGTATTGTATGTAGATTTAGCCCACAAACAAACTGTAAATCTAGGATTGTAGTCTATAATATAAGCTGTACAGAGGGACGGGGACGTAACATGACAACGGCGTATGTAGGGGAGAGAGCACAGAGTATAGGAGAGCGGATAAATGAGCATTGGAGGGAACTTAAGGAAAAGAAGAGCTCATCGGTTCTGTACCAGCACGCCGAGTAGGAACATGGGGACTCACTCAACAACTTAGAATTTAAAATCTTGCCCACACATAGAACAGACGCAACGCTTAGGCAAATTACGGAAGCTACGCACATAATAGAAGATAAACCTAGCCTGAATAGGGAATTAGAATGGAGCAATAGCACACATCCCAACACACCACAACCTATGACAGAATAAGTTCCTCATAAACTGATAATAATATGAATATAATATAATACACAGATAAATAAATGGAATTAAATAAGTATATACATTAACAAAATAAACTAAATTAAATTAAATGCAAAAAAAAAAGAAAGAAGAAAGCAAAAGACCATTGATGAGGTCACAGGGTGACGAAAGAAATCTGGCCGAAATACAATTAATATAAAATAAAGATGATGTGAACACCAAATATATATTGCGTGTGTTTGTCTTGGCTAAACTGGCAACATGACCATCCTCAAATACAATAATATATATATATATTATTATTATTATTATATATATATATTAATTGAGTTTTTACGTGTAATTTTGGATTTTGTCCCTAATATTATATATATATATTAATTGAGTTTTTACGT